>NC_054704.1:81190451-81453384 GCF_016097555.1 Gigantopelta aegis
ACATGTACTTGAAATACAACATATTTTTCAAGGGCAAGGCAGGGGTGTGTGTGGGGTGTGGGGTGGAGTGGAGAGCAAATGCCCCCTAGTGCAGGAGTACATCCTCGAATTCGGGAAAAAAATTATGGAAACATTCGGGTAAAATGTGCTAACCTGAGACCTTTTTAACATGTATTTCCATCATTCTACCAACAAAATTAGTTGCAATTCATGTAAAAATGCGTAGTGATTAGTTTGCACCCCTATATAGTTGTTTGGTAGAAATATTAATGCGAATGAATATTGCTATCCAGATTCGGGCATTTTCGTTTAAATAAGGCAAAACCCAGCCTGCCCCCAAGTCTCCACCCCCCCCCCCCCCCACCACACACTAAAAATGGGAGCCCGTACACGTATTTTGGCACCTTGTCAAATTTTCGAACCTGTAGGCCTATCTCGAGTGACAGACGAAAGCATTTTATTTTAAGACTGCAGTCTGTGACATTCGTTTATTGTTTTGAAACAGGTGGTAACCGATCAACTTCCAATATTTCCCGTTTTCAAGCAGTTCACACAGCATAAAGAAAATGCTTATTTTTTACTAATTTAGTAAATAACTATTTATATCTCAGGCGCTTTGTCGTTCGTTCGCTAAGAACATGGTGAATAACTGGTGTTACGACACACCGGCCTCGGTGGTGTCGTGGTGAAGCCATCGGATATAAAGCTGGTAGGTACAGGGTTCGCAGCCCAGAACCGGCTGCCACTCAGAGCGAGTTTTAACGACTCAATGGGTAGGTGTAAGACCACTACACCCTCTTCTCTCTATATCACTAACCACTAACCATTAACAACTAACGTACTGTCCTGGACAGAAAGCCCAGATACAGCGTGCTTGAACCTTAATTGAATATAATGCAGGATTGGCATGTATATACACAAAACCAGTTTATTGTGTTACGTATTGATCGCATTGCGCGCTGTTTTAAAAGTAAACCATGTATCAAAATGCACAAAGTAATAAACTACTTTTGTGCAAAATATTAATTTTCTGCTATTCAACTTTAAAAATTGGAAGTTTTTTTGTTTGTTTTTTTTCAAATCACCCAATATATACTGAATTCCATTGAAAACGCACCAACCAAGTTGCAGTTGTTATCTACTGATGACACAGTCGACCATTGTTGGTAGTAAGTTCTCATTGGTGAAGCTTTTTTTTAACATTACGTACTGCATTGCGCGCCGTTTTAAAAATAAGCCATGTATCAAAATGCAAGAAGTGAGGTTGTTATAAAACGCACAATTACTCTAAACCTTGTATACAATTTTTGGGTTATTTATTGCCTACCACAATACATCCGGTTATACAAAGCTCAGTGATAAAGCGTTCACTTGATGCGCGGTCGGTCTGGGATCGATCCCTGTCGGTCTGGGATCGACCTCTGTCGGTGAGCCCATTGGGCTATTTCTCGCTCCAGCCAGTGCACCCGGACTGGTATATCCAAGGATGTGGTATGTGTTTTAATGGAGTCCAGTATATATTGCAATGTGCCTTTCAATAACGTTGATTGTATCCGAAGTTTAAACCTGTTGCCACTTCTAATTCATCATTTATTACAAAGGGACGGGCGGCTAAATGGTCAATAGTAGATCAATAATATTCACACGATATATGTAGCGCCATTTCTAGTTCGGTCAATAATAAGTATAATGAACGTTAAAACTGGAGACTCTCAAAATTGCCTAATGCATACTCCTGCCAAAATTATTGTATTAACTATTGCTTTGAAATGTAAACATTATTCTTTCAAATAATATATACCCGAAAAAAAACTAAAAAGTAATAATAAAAAATAATTTACTAGTAGAATTTTTTTTTTTTTTTAAGTATCTTTTTATTGGACAATCTTTAGAGGAACTTGGCGTTCAGTAGAGACAAACACACAGTAACGATACGCCAGGCAGATGTTGGTGACACGTTTGCTTTCTTTGTGCTACTGGTCTGTAACCGACAGCCCTATCTAGCTGCCAACAGAGTTTGTAGATACGCCGATTTTATAAGATTTTTAAAGAAGTGAATCAAATAAACGTAAAATTAGTTTGTGTGAAGTTATTCATAAAGAAAATTTACACACACACACACACACACACACACACACACACACACACACACATATATACATATATATATATAATAAAATTTCATGAAACGTCACCCCATAGGTCCAGCCGTAGCAACGCGAGTTTGTTCATTTCTCGATGAATGTAAACATTATGTCGTCAGGGAACGTCATACCTGATGACGTCATTTTATATTGGTAAGTTGTCTCAATGAGCGTTATTGTTTTAACCAAAAACTAATTTAAAATAAAATATGAGCTTTTAATGAATGAATGAATGAATGAATGCATAAAGACACCCCAGCACAAATGTACACATCGGTTATTGGGTGTCTCAAATGGTAAATATATGAAAATATTATACTATTATCAGTAAGTAAATTTCAAATTTAATTATAAGTATTGTCTTTTATTCCTTTTACATTCATCTGAGTATAATTCCAATCTCTAAAAAATCACTTTATTATAAACCCTTGGATTGGTCAAATTCGTATCATGTGATGATAAAAACTGGCATTCATAGCACCATGAATCTCAGTTTAGCACTATTTTTGGCTATATAGCCGGAACTACTTTATGAATTATGTCAACAAAGGAATCCCCGAGGAATTTCCTTGAGATTCTATTTTTAGACATCAAACAGTAATCGTCTGCTGTCAAACTTGTAAACATCTAAAAATCTTCACATATAAATTATACCATACAAAATAGGTCGCTTCAGACATTTTTATTAAAGGTTAAAAGTTATTGAAATTACTTACGTTACATGTTTATAGTGAATTCAAAATCCCTCAGCTAAAAATCTATTTTGTCGATCCAAAAAAAGTGTATAATTCCAATGGAATTTGGTCTTTTACAAAAGCGATTTCAAAAACAAAATTCAGTCAGTTCATGCCAACCATTAGCAGTAACGCGCATTCAACGGCATTGTAGTATGACGTACACAACACATAGCCACTGCGATCCAATCTTTAAACGAATCGGGGTTTTGAAACTAGGTATATCATGTACATGTCGGGACACAGGAACGAAGCTTCAATTCGAAGCTACAACAGAGAATGTTCCACTTTCCAAAAACGAAACATCAGCATGGCACTGTCAAATGTCACGAATACTTGTGTCGCACCACTTGAAGTCACACATGCCAAAACCATCCTGTGTTGCCACTTCCACAATTACAAGGCCAGTAAACACAGAAACTCGCGACACACCTGTTTCATCCATTTCCGGAAACATTGAAACCACTTTCTCCATGTCAAATCTATCAACACATGGAATTTTCACGCACTCAAACATTTTATAATTGTAATTTCAACGTCGTAATTGGTAAATCTGGACTAATCAAAAAATGGCGCCCATCCATAGTTCTTAGTTAAATATTCATACACCAACCGCTTCACATAAATTATACCATACAAAATAGATCGCTTCAGACATTTTTATTACAGGTTAAAAGTTATTAAAATTACTTACGTTATATGTTTCTAGTGAATTCAAAATGTTTCTAGTTGGTATTGATATTTAATGCAAAAAATTAATATGAATTGTATTAATGATTGTAACATTGCCATTCTCTCATTCGGCTATTGACGGAAAAAGCCGAAACCACCATAGGGATTCCGCTAATATTGAGTATGAATTTCGTGTTAATAAAATTGTAAATAGTTGGAAAATAGAGTTCACTTTTTATTTTAAAGAGGTTTACATTAATGACATGGTTATGTGTTTGGAATTATAAGAATTGAACGTGAATATTTTTGAGTTTCATGCTAGTATGAAACGCAAAACCGCTTTACACACTTTAGTATGAATGGCTTCGCGCTAACGCGCTACGCCATTCATACAGTGTGTAAAGCGGTTTTGCGTTTCATACTAGCATGAAACTAAAAAAATTTCACGTTCAATTCTTAAATGACAAAAAATCATCCGCAAACTTATGTGAGAAAGGCTTCGCCGATTCACACAGTGTGTGTGTGTGTGTGTGTGTGTGTGTGTGTGTGTGTGAGCGGGTGAGTGTATTTGTGTGTGTGTGTGTGTGTGTGTGTGTGCGTGCGTGTGTGAGTGTGTGAGTGAGTGTGTGAGTGAGTGTGTGTAGTTGTGTCTGTGTATATGTGTGTGTGTGTGTGTGTGTGTGTGTGTGTGTGTGTGTGTGTGTGTGTATCAGGACTATTATTATTTTTAATTTTTATTAATAATATTGTAGATAACCTAAACTGTGTAACGAGGCTATTTGCTGACGATACCAACATAACATCTTCATCTTAGATATGGTCTCATTGCTCTTTTAAAAAACTAAATATTTACTCTTTTTACCTACATATTAATTTTTAAAATTCCACTCAGACACAAAAATGTCTTAGTGTTTACCACTCTTTTCTCTATTTAATTTGGTATGTTATGCTGATATGCGTCAAGACTGGTTGTAATGTGATACCTCTCTGTGACAGTAGTTTTCTCAAAAAGCCTGGGCTTAAAATAGCCAGTACAAAGAACGTCTTCGTCACGTATTCATTGAAATAGCAGCCAGTTATTTGTCAACGTTAACATGCAAAAAAAGAGTAAAGTTTGTTTTGTTTAACGACACCACTAGAGCACATTGATTTTATTGATCATTGGCTATTGGATGTCAAACATTTGGTAATGTTTTTGACTCGTAGTCTTAGAGGAACACATTGGCAACAAGGGCTCTTTTATATGCACGTTCTCACAGACAGGACAGCACCTACCACGGCACTTGATATACCAGTCGTGGTGCACTGGTTTGGAAGTGAAAAAACACAATCAGAATATTGGTCATCTGAAGTGGTTCGATCCTACAATGCAAACACCTCGGGCGAGCGCTCTACCGACTGGGCTAAATCTCGACCCCATATTAATTATATATGAGTAAAAATAAATAAATAATAAACAAATAATAATATTAAAAAAATAAAAAATAAAAAAATCTTTTTCTCGTGAAGTGCAAAGATTATCCCTTGAATTACACGCCACATAAAAATTACACCCAAATAATTTCGTTTTCTATCAGTCAACCGTAATGGCTTTTGCAGTCATATTAGTTTTATAAGTAGTAGAAAATGGATTTTTTTTTTGTAGGCGTGAAAAATCAAGGAATAATCTTTGCATTTCACAATTTAAAAAAAAATGGACTATGCATTACGATATGAAATTCTGAGACTACCCCTTTAAATCATACGAACTATCAAGATTTAAAATAATTCAACTACTGATAACAGATGTGGGTTCAATAAACCATGACCATTTCTGACTAACGCTATCATTATATACACATTATACCGATCACGTGTGATAATGAAGTGTGTATAATATTCACATATACGCATGCTACAGAACAGATCACATGTGATAATGGTGTGTGTATAATATGCATATTATACTGACCTCCATTAAAAATGCAACAATCTATTTTCAGTTATTGCTATCACGTGTTTGAGGTTGTTGTATAACACAGAATACCCGTAACCCATGTATACAATTTATGTTTTGGTTTATGTATTACGTACCAGAATACATCCAGACATACGAAATCACTTAAATGTTTTTATTATTTCTTCTCATATTCTGTTTATAACCATAAATGTGACTGGTGCATTTTCGTTGGGGTTCTCTCCTTCCAAGTGACATACCAAGCCTAAATTAACAGGGAGGGGACTGAAAAAAGAATCAGGGTACTGTAATAATGGATCTTTTGGTAATATATATATAAAATTGAAATGTGACTTTTTCATATTTTTTAGACCAGCTACTGCCCTCGTTGCTCAAACCCACACCCACCCCACCCCCAATCCCATCTCTCTTTCTACCAAGTGTCAAAATATCCATATACTAGTAATTAAACTAGAAATCAAACACCCGTAGTTTAACTACCTACAACGGTCAAAACTATTTCAACATGCTTATATGCAATTAAGGTGAAAGCACACCCACCCTGGACACAACTTTTTAACATCGCCAGTGACCGAGTCCAAGTCACCTTAGGTTTAGAAAAAAAAATAAAAAATGCGCCGAGATATCATTAAATAAATATTTTTTCCTTTCTTTCTTTTGTTTCTTTGTTTGTTTGTTTGTTTGTTCGTCCTGGACATATAAATCCATAGAAGCGTGTTCTTGTTGAATTGACCGGCCTGGTTGCTAGGACTGCCGACACAATAAAGCCAATGGCCACTCCGACAGGTGAGTGGGACAGGTAAGCTGGAAAAACCAGTCAGGTGACTTTCCCCGGATTTCAATATCGGTGAGATACCAACCAGCAGCTGACCTAACGGGACAGGCCTGGCTGTCGATATAAGTATAGCTGTAATTGGGGACAGCACCGTCATCGACACAGCTGTTGTTTTACCTCGGTTTCAAAAGAAAAGAAAAAAACCCAACACAAAACCGTAACAGAACCTAGTGTTATCGCACACTCGCACAGGTGTGTGTGTGCCCGTGCTACCTATAGATCTGCGACAGACGTCGACACCGGCGGTGATACTGAGGATGGTGTCGAACAAGACCCTTTTTCTCGCCGTGTTGTTTGCGGCCTCGTTTCTCGTGTTTGCTCTCTTTACCTGGTCGGACAGCGTGCAAAGACAGCGGATAATATACACGGTTCAGGTGAGTGGGTCGTCTGCTACATCCATGTTTTATCTTTATTAGATGGCTTTAATAGATTTCCCGAGAGAATAAACTGGTTAATAATTTGGATGACATTTTCCAGTTTATTTAATGTTATTTATTTATTTATTTATTTATTTATTTATTGTTTTGTTTTGTCTTGTCTTGTCAGTTTGTTTGTTTATTTATTTTCTTTTATTTATTTATTTATATTTATATTTATATTTATATTTATATTTATTTATTTATTATTATTTTTAAAGATTATATTTTTTTTTATCTATTTAAAAGAACAAAGTAAACTGTGTAGTTCTTTAGTGGACAAGGACAGACTCCGTCCCTCACCCGTCCCGTCCCCGTCCCTCATCCGTCCCCGTCCCAGCCCCAGACACAGTCCACATATCATCTGTTCCTATAATCCGGTCCTATGGGTGTGCTACCGTCGTAATAAAATTATTGTCAAGAAATAAAAACAACCACACCGCAGTAGAACCATGTTATACGGACATCGTTAACAAAACACGAAGCCTGTTTATTGTGGAATGGGGTTGCCTCACGGAATATCGAACATGATTATAATTACGTTATCTACAAGTGGGAGTCGGTAGAACGAACTTTACTACAAATATTATATACTCAACGATATTAATTAAGGGCCGCTTGATATTTTTGACATTTGTCTTTAAATATGGTTTTAAAAAGATTCAGGTTCTTCTGTGCAACTTTTCGACGTTATTGCACGTTCTAAAACTTAATTATGATTTAAACAAAAATTTAGAGCGAAGAAAACGACAAATTCCGTTACGAACCAACATTTAATGAATCCACAAAGGCACGAAAACCCCACCGTTTAGAATACGTGTACGTGTATCACGTGTCAGATTTTACTGAAACTATTCCGAAGTCATCTGTGCTTAAAACTTGCTACAGATAATATGACAATAGAAAAGAATTATTCAACGTCTATTGGACCTGAATTAATTTTGTTGAGTACAATATGATAAGATATGATATATCATATGATATATGATATTATATGGCATGGTGAGTTGATATATATGATATATGATATGATACGATACGATACAATATGATATTATATGACATAATATCATATGATAAAATATTATATTCGGTACGATATGATACAATATATATGATACAATATATGATAATTATGGTATGGTATGATTTAATATGATAAAATAATATGTGTTTGGTGTGATATGAAAAGATAACAATCATGATATACCGGTATGCTTTATAATATGGCAAATAATATATTTTCATATAATATCTGATCACACAACACACACACAAGATCACACATACAACCCATCACACAACATACATAATGCAATGTAATGTACATTTGTAATATAATATAATTATAATATAATTATAATATAATATAATATAATATTTCATGGCTATGTATATAATATGTCTATATAATAATATACTTATTATTATATACATATATTATATACATAACCATGAAATATAATAGATCTACAGAAACCATAAAACTACGACTTAACTACCTTTACCTTGCATTTCCTAACCCACCTGGTGATTTCCCTCATCCTTTTCAAGCTTTTGTGGAGTAATAAAACTAACAGAATATAGAGAGCTGTAGCTTGTCGACCTGTGAAAGAAGAATGTTTTGGTATAGTGAATATTTTTTTCACACATAAAGACTAAAATCACGTGGATTAAATCAAATTTATGAATATTTCAAAAGAAAGCAAGTGGAAGTGTGCCATTTTGTTTTCATTGTACACAAACGTTTATCATCTTATGTGTTTTGGCTTTCTCTTTTTCTCTTGTGTTATCCAAAAATATAGTAAATGTTTTTTGGAAAGACTGTTTATTAGCTTTTAATCAGTCTACTCTTATAATTAAACCTCCGTCTTTTAATACATTTCTGACTGATCCCATTTTAAAAATATAATCCTCTAATTCTTGTTTGAAACAATTATATCTTTTAGCCCAGGTAGTTTCACAAGGGGGTGGGGTTGTCTCACAAGTTACAGATTTTGTTAATGCAGATAGAAACTTCTTAACTATATCAGAATTTTAGGAAAACTTTGATCTGAAAATATCTGTTCTACCCTATTATGGATTAATACAAATGTCATTTAAACAGTGTTTTAAAATTTAAATCTTAAGAAAGATTACCAGGCTCCATTTGACATGTTGGTAGAATACTTGGGTCGATCAGAAAGGGTTCCAACATTTATTGCAACATCCTTTCAGCAAAAAATACCACCATTAAGGCAGAATCTAAATGGGAAGAATTGTTCCATTCGTCCATTAATTGGAGAAATATTTGTGCCAAGCCTTTCACAACTACTCAAGACACAACACTTAGAGGGCTCCGACGCAGAATACTCCAGAAAGTTCTTACAAATTTGTTTTTATTAAAAAAAAAAAGGACTGAAAATAATTTCTATTCATTTTGCATTTAAAAAACATGACTAAAACCAATCTGTTCATTTTGCATTTAAAAAAACATGACTAAAACCAATCTATTCATTTTGCATTTAAAAAACCCAAAACATGACTGAAAATAATCTCTTTCAAGTTTGAATTTAAAAAATAGGACTAAAAATCTCTGTTCATTTTGCATTTATAAAACAGGACTGAAACTAATCTCTGTTAGTTTAAAAAAAAAAAAAAATCTCTGTTCATTTTGTAAACATGAGGCTGAAACAAATTTTATATTTCTTTTGTGAATATGTTTTGGTGAAGAAATTTTGAGGATGGTTTTCTTAAACTATTGATTGACAAATGTTCTCAGATTTATAATTTGTCCCTGGATCCAGATTTGATTCTTCTTACAGAACCCCCCCCCCCCCCCTCCCAAAACAAACAACAACAAAAAAACAACAAACGCAAACCTGATGGTGTTTTTCATCTCCTTTTATTACTTATAAAATTCTTTATATACAGATGTAAGTTATTAAATTAAAAACCGTCTTTTACACATTTCAAACTTATGCTGCATTCCAGATATTTTGTAAAAAGGAAGATGTTTTGAAGTAAACACTTAGTGAATTTGCCCAAAGTTAATCGGCTAGTAATCGAAATATATTTGCTTCTCAGCCAAATCCAAAATATACTTACTGTAATTTAGACATCCAGATAAAGTTTCATATCCTCTAGACTGTTGGATACATACTCTTATGTGTTTTGGTTTGTTTTATGGTGTTTGTTTCGTTAAAAAACAAAGCCACAGATCCTCCCTCTTTTATGTAATTGACCTTTGTACAAAATAGTGTGATAGTTTTGTTAAAAAAAAAAAGTATTTAATTTTAGCTTAATATCCATAATCTGTTCCACTCTTCATTGGGAGCATGTTCAGATATGTCTGTAAACAGGGTATCTGTGGGGGACAAAAGTAAAAAACAGAGAGCTATTTTCACTGTAAATGTAATATTTTTACAGTAACAGTAATATTTTCACTGAAATTAAACACAGTGAAAATATAGAAACGATATTTACATTTTTATTTACGAAAGTTCACGCTTCAATTACCTTGCCTTGTACATAGTTACACTCTAACTATTGAGATATTATCGGTTTTTTGTTTTTGTTCGATAATTACCGGTGCATCTGATCGTATTTAAAAAAAAAGTAATTTAAACAGTTTTACTTATTACAAATAGATATGAAGTACAATAACGGTCAAATGTGGACAACCGACTGCGTGTGAAGCTAAACATGCCATGTCGTTGGCTTAAAATCGATTTATGTTTTTGACAATCGAATCATCAGGTTAGTTTTCACATCAGTATTATTAAATAATTCAATCTAATTAAAATTAGCTCCACTATTACATGTGGATCTAACAGCAGCCAGTTGGAGCTCATGTCCACCAATCAAAACCTTACTTGCAGAATCATGCCATCGATTTAAAAGACATTCGTAATTCACATGAAAACATATCGTATACCCTCAGAATAATTCGGAATATTTTCAAATTATTTTCAAATCACTGGCATGATTCTGCAAGTAAGGTTTTGATTGGTGGACATGAGCTCCAACTGGCTGCTGTTAGATCCACATGTAATAGTGGAGCTAATTTTAATTAGATTGTAAATAATTATTAATGCAACTGTTATAAAATAAAGGTTAATTTTGATTCATATTTCTTTTATAAATTCCACTGTCAAGTAAATGTTTTGCAAAAAGTTCCTTCGTTCCACCAAAACATTGCATAAATATATATATTATGGCGTCAAGTGTTTTTATTCTTGAGTTGTTTGTTGTTACTGTAAAAACTTAGAAAATATGTATAATAAACAGACATTTTCATGGTGGATTGTTTCGAATACAATTTTTATGTCAAGTCTATGCAAATATGTTTTCATTGACATACAAATCGTATTAATAAACGCCATGAAATAGACAGTACAGGACAGTAATGCAATGTAAACTGCATTATATGGACTTTAGGAACTAAGGTATCTGTAGAGATAGCAAGGAAGTAAATCATAATACATTGTCCACTATATTAACATAAAATCAAGACAGTGGAGAACAAACAATTTCCTAGATAAATCACGCACACATAGTGATAATAACCAGTCTACATTTTGTGCTTCAAAGGTTTTTGAACCAGGTGTTATCAACCTAAATATGGAAAAAAGGTTTCACTTTTGAAGGCACTCCTAATTTGCCTTTGTCACTACACCCCAGGCTTGCATTCATACTCGGTACACACAAATAAGTGATGGAAAATAGTATATGATTTAAACAAATCCACGTGAACAACACACATAGGTGTCATCCTGCCAAATATCAAATTTCTTACTTATTTGCCAACCACTGAAATATGTTTTTGAAACATTGGCGGTATTTACCATGTAAATCGTGTGTAACGCACCGCTGAGTGGTCAGTTTACTTCCCTGTCACCCAGATGACACCTTTTGTTTTTCATTAGGTTCTTTTGAATGAGTTGTTATATAAATATCATAATTATGTTTGACGTATTAATAGCCACCGATTACGTACTTTTAATCTGGCTTCCGTTGACTAATGCTATATATGGTTCGGCCTGTTTAGTCATACGTGCAGCTTTCAGACATAATTTTGCAACCTAGCAACTGGCCATGGGATACACGTTTTAATCACAGAGTTAATTGGAGATATCAGGACACGATTGACAGCTTATCCACCGGAGCGGTCAACGGTGACCACGTCCGAGGTATTAATGTTGTTAGTACGAAAATAGTAATTTTGTCGATAAAGCTGAATGATTAAATACGAAAATAGTAAGGTAATTATGTGGCCGAAATGGCCTTAGATTAAAAATCTCTCCATTCAAGTTACGTTGCTCTTTTTGACATACCCTAATTCCCCTAATTTCTAATTTTAATGACCCCCCCCCCCCCCCCCCAAAAAAAGAAGAAGAGAGAAGTTTTGTTTTGTTTAACGACAGTACTGGGGCACATTGATTTATTAATCATCGGCTATTGGATATCAAACATTTGGTAATTTTGACACAGTCTTAGAGAGGAAACCCGCTACATTTTTCCATAACTAGCAAGGGATATTTTATATGAACCATCGCACAGACAGGATAATACATACCGCGGCCTTTGATATATCAGACGTGGTGCACTGGCTGGAAAGAGAAATAGCCCAATGGGCCCACCGACGGGGATCGATCCCAGACCGACCGCGTATCAAGCGAGCGCTTTAGTACTGGGCTACACGCCGCCCCGAATGGCAACCAATACACGTTTCAATCATAATAGTTACTTACTAAGTACCTGGCACGCTAGTTATTAGTCCCCTACCGGTGCAGGGTGTTTGTCCGTCTGTCTGTCTGTCCGTCCGTCTGTCCCACAGAAGGCTTTGAGATACTGAGCTGAAATTTTATGTGTAGCCTCATCATGTACTCTTACAGGCTTAACTTTCATAGCGATTTACCTATTTGTGAGGGAGTTATGACCCTTGAACTTAGGAGATATGAAAATGTGTTTTCTGGACTTTCGTTTTACAACGCCTGAAGATATACTTAATCCCTTTAGTGCTAAGAAGCACATAACCAGAGATCGTCACTGTTGTCTGTCTTTTGTCAGCTTCGCCAGCAGCCCTCAGCTCAGACTGCCCTGTCGAATTTCCTTCTCTACTGTCCTCCTCCATGTATTTTTTCGGTCTTCCTCGTTTCCTTTTTTCAGGAGGGGTCCATCGGAGTGCCACTCTTGGTAGGGCTGTTTGAGGCATTCCGATGGCATGACCAATCCAGCGCCATGTTCGGCGCTTGATCTCCGATACCAATGAAGATACTGAGATGAAATTTTGTATATATCTTTATCATGTACTGTTACAGATCACGTTTAACTCCTATGGTGATTTACCCTTTTTTCACAGAATTATGACCCTTGAAGTTTGGATATACTCAAAAGTGTTGGGTCCAGTAGGTGACATGTATTGCTTTAGCATGAAACAACAATTTTTGACACACGGTGAGCCATGCTACATAGCTCACACATAACAGGTATTACATTCATATTTAATGCACTGTTTATATATTAATGTCTAGGAAATTGGACCTTTGACCCGGTGAGAGCTACTTACTACAGTGTCGGCTGTATCCAGACACATACCAATCTTTACATTTCACAAGAAAACTGAGTAAATGTTGTAGGTCATTGTTGTGACTGTGAGACCGCCCCTTTAAGACTTGGCCTGTGTCGGAACGCGTTAAATTTATCATGAACACGATCATCTTGATAAAAGCTATGTTATTGTGTATAACAGTCAATAACACAGCTGCAGTGTCCGTTGTAATGGTTTAAGGGCTTAATGACTATACATTTCAAGACGAAAAGGAGAGATGTAATTGTTTAATAGGGTACCACGTATATACTAATCCGCCAGAGGTCGCCATTAAATAAACAGGTCCAATAGCCTGATCGTGCTTACACACAACTATAAATCTTTTAGACACGGTAAGCAAATTGGACTTGTTACGTCATGTCACAGACTCAGTGTGTGCTATATATAGAATAATACATGACTGGCCTTTAGATACCATATATATATATATATATATATATATATATATATATATATATATATATAGATAGGTGTAACAGGTTCGGACAGACTGGGGAAAAGCTCTTCACAAAGAAAATATAATGTTTCTTTTGTCATTCGAAAATGTTTAACCTATTTATCATTATCAAAAGTTTCCTATGCAATGTATTTTCACCAGTCATGAGATCGTTCCTTCATAAAAAAAAGAGAAAAAAAAAGAGCTAATTCAAGAACAAGACCTGCGCTAAAGTAATATTGAAAATCTTCCCTCTTCTATCACTAGGTAGAGTACTTATGTCGGATGTTGTTAACCAAAGTAAATATACTTTTGCTCATGGGAGTATTTATAATCCATACGCCGTGGTATGTGCTATCCTGTCTGTGGGATGGTGCATATAAAAGATCCCTTGCTACTAATGAAAAAATTTAGCAGATTTCCTCTCTATGGCTGTGTCAAAAGGACCATATATTTGACATCCAATAGCCGATGATTAATAAATCAATGTGCTCTAGTGGCGTCGTTAAACAAAACAATATAACCCATACGCAAATATACTTACATGAGTAAATTTCTGCATGAGAACAGGGCAATTATGGAAATGTAAAGTTTGTTTGTCCTCTGTATAGAAAAATAATAAATCTTGCTTGTTTCCCCCCTGAATAGAGACTGTCCCCTCCACTAGAGATTTTGCCCCCCCCCCCATTTCAGATATCGTTTCTACGATGTTGATATCAATATAAATATACTTTTCCTTGATTTTTATTTTAAAGCATGTCCGTATATTGCATTTAAGCCCTCTTTATATGCCAGAAATTAGCCATAGGCATTACTGCATACATCATAATATATATATATATATATATATATATATATATATATATATGTGTATATATATGTATATGTATATGTATATGTATATGTATATGTATATGTATATGTATATGTATATGTATATGTATATGTATATGTATATGTATGTGTATATATATATATATATATATATATATATATATACACCATATATATATATATATAAAATATATAAATAAAAATATATTGCTAAGGGTTCACACGGGGGGAAAAGTCTTTTGCAGCAAGACAAAAACAAAAACAATAAGAAAAAAAAAGATTTTTTTTTCAAAAGAACTTTTTCGTATATTTTTTCTGAACCCTCACCCCGACTAGGCCCTGGATTCGTTATTAGTACAACAGTACATACAGCGCTATCAATATCCAAGTTCAAGTTCTTTTGTTGCATTAACTTATCAGCATTATAACAATGAAAAAAATCAATATATACAATAGTGCGGAACAGTGGTGGAGGCAAATACATACAAAGAACTAATATAAGAATCATTATGTATGTACAAGTAATTGTTCTCTAAATCGGTTCGCCTATCATGAGAATTAGCCAAGATTGTTTATCTTCTTATTGTTTTCAGTTGTCAAGAGTTGTATCAGTTTGGGGTGGTTGAAATTGTAATTTTTAATAAAACAAATTCGTAATATTTCATATCGTGGACACATTCTCAATCTCATTAATGTTAGCTACATAATGTACATATCATTTGTGTTCTCTCGATATTTTTGCCCAGTGTCTTCGACGGAGCTGGCAGTAGTCAGAACCTGCGCCTATGACAGGCGTGTACTATATATAGATTGGAGTCCCTATACCAAATAAAATCCCATGGTTAACAGTGTTAAGATATACTAAACCACTTCGAACTTTGACCCAGCCGAGATGCTATTTGGTATAGAGTACTACCGTAACAGACTGCGCAGAACGTGCACGTTAAAACACTGGACTCGATTTGACATCAGGTTGTCATGACTACAGATAGGAATGTTTGTTTTAACCAAACCCCAAGTATAATTGTTAAATAATTCCATGGTTACTGTGTACCTTTTGCGTACAGATAAATCGGAGTTACGCAGTCATTTAGAAAATGTTGACTTAAAGACAGGTGGTTCGTTAATACAGGTCAAACTCTGATGGTTTAGATCTGTGATATGTCCTCACAATACTGCTAAACAAAAGGTAACATGGCCGCTTGAATAAGTTTTTGTTTGACACCCAATATTCAATGCATTCTTTGTGCTGAGGTGTCGTTAAACATTAAACATTAATTAATTAATTAATTCATTCATTCATTTATTCGTTCATTCATAAATTATTTAATTCTTTCCTTTCTTTAATTAAATAATTAATTAATTCATTCATTCATTCTAGGTTTATCTATATATGGATTTTTATGGACATACCTTTCGCCGACAAAGCGTTAATCCTGGGTTCTATAATAAAACATACACCGAATGCTACTCAAAAGAATTTAAGGGTCAAAAATTTATAACCAAATAAGTTTCAGAGTGTATTAGATTGATGATGTAAACTACACCAAAAATTTAATTTATTGTTCCATATTTACAAAAAAACACAAATAAACGTCACTGTATACAAGAAAGTCACATGACATGCTGTCAAAGTTGAAGGTTGTCAAACATGGATTTTACACATTAGAACATTCGTTTAATAGTGTGTGAATCCACCCCTGGCGCGAATACACTCGACACATCGTTGCCTCATGCTGTTGATCAGACGTCTGAAGAACTCTTGGGGAATGGCCTGCCACTCTGCCATAAGAAGTTGACCCAGATCATGAAGGTGGCCGGAGGGGCATGGTTATCCCGAACTCTCCTGCCTAATTCGTCCCAGGCGTTCTCTATTGGGGCCAAGTCAGGCGAATATGCTGGCCAATCCATCCTGGCGATACCTGTTTGTCTGAGAAAGTCCGTTACCACCCTGGCACGGTGGGGTCTGGCATTGTCATCCTGCAGAACTGCCCCGCCGCCAATCTGCTGAAGGCCTGGGAGAACCAACGGCGGATAATCTCATTCAGATAGCGGATTCCATTCAGATTGCCATCCACCACATAGAGGGGGGTCCTGTGGTGGATAGAGATGCCGCCCCACACCATGACGCTGCCACCACCGAACCGGTGACGTTGTCTAACGTTAACGTCAGCGAAGCGCTCCCCAGGACGTCTGTAGACACGAACCCGACCGTCGTTGAACTGGAGACTAAACCTGGACTCATCAGTGAACATCACTCGACCCCACTGAACACGTTGCCACCGCAGATGAAGTGTGCACCAGTGACGTCTGGCCGTTCTGTGACGTGGTAGGAGTGGTGGTCGAACAGCCTGGCGACGGCAGCGTAGATTATTGGCTCTCAGACGATTGCGTATGGTTTGATCAGACACTCGAGTTCCAGTCGCAGTCCGCAGATTGTCACGTAATCGGCGAGCAGTGGTTGTGCGTTGACGTAGAGCCATATTGGTGATGTAGCGGTCCTCTCTATTTGTAATGCTTCGGGGTCTTCCCGAACGTGGACGATTTCAAACAGAATTCGTTGCTTGGTACCGTTGCCACAGTCGGCCAACGACACTCTGACTGACACCAAGTCTCAGAGCAACATTTCTTTGCGTATTGCCATCCTGAAGCCAAGCAATAGCCCTTCCTCGATCTTCGATAGTCAGTTGACGTCGTACCATTGTCGAATTTGGAGTGTGCACCGTACACGAACGCAAGCTCCAATTATACGGAAATTCAGCATTGGGAACATGGAATACACATGCAAAGCGTGAAAATGAAGCGCTTTGTGAAAAAGCAAGTTATGGGCACTTAGCAGACCTTTCGCTTTCGCCCTAATTTAAGTGCAAATGTAAGCATGTTTTCGCCATTAGAACTAGTCGACAGTGTCAATGACAGTGGATTTTAATTCATTTATGGGTTGCTTAGACCCACTTTCGTCAAAATGGAACAATACCATGCGTGACATTATGGTCTAGCTAATATAATTGACATTCAGAAAATAATGTCGAAAATATCGTCTGACCCTTAAATTCTTTTGAGTAGTATATATATTACTGGACATTAAACAACTTCCCAGACACAGTAGTAAAGTCCCCTTATTCCGAGGTGACCGTGTTAGACAGGTGGGTGCTTAATGCAGGTATCAATTTATATTAAGCAGATTTCACTGTCCCGGGAACGTGATACTAGTAATTAATACCAGACAATGTTTCACACCTGTTGCCTTTTGTTTGCAGTGCTTGCGTGTGTTCTGTTCACAAACACTGAACTCTCGGTTAGTAGCCTGATCTAGGCTTTGTATTCAGATATCGTTTCAACAGGTGTGGGAAAGTACATATAAAAGATCCCTTGCTGCTAGTCTCTCTAGGAGTAACCCACATGGAGACTGCGGCTTTTCTCTCACATTCTCTAGAATGTCAAATGTCGCGTTTAATGACGATTTTGACGGAATCAATGAATTATCATATGAAAACGCCTGATGACAATTTGTGTGTGTTTGTAAGACGAAACTGGAATGACAATCTGGTTTTTCGATAAAACAAGGTTGGAATGAAATATATTTAATGGCAGAATTAATTCCATGCTGTTGGAATCACATTTTGTTAACGCTACCATATGGATTTATATTGTATATGTTATGAATTTATATTGTATATGTTATGAAGTTATATTGTATATGTTATGAATTTATATTGTATACATTGCTTTTTACCCTTAAATTGGTAAAACGCCCTGTCTTAGTAAGTGAATCGTCATGAAAACAGCCATGTCGTGCAGTAAAGTGCGTTCTTAAATACACACACTAATTAAAATATTAACTTCTTAAAATAATAAATTATTAAAAAATCGTAAAGAATATCATGTCATCAATACTATGTACGTGTATTTTATTATAAAGTAAACTAATATAAATATATATCGAACCAATTACTTACAATTAAATTAAACACGCCCATTTGTATGACGTCAGTCATAGAATTACTAAGTCAGCTGACACTATTGACAAACATAAATAGAACGAGCGAGCGAGATATAGAGGGGAGACAGACAAGCAGACATACATACACACACACAGAGAGAGAGAGAGAGAGAGAGAGAGAGAGAGAGAGAGAGAGAGAGAGAGAGAGAGGAGAGGAATGGGGTCGAGAAGGGAAGGGAGACGAGAGAGATGAGAGAGAGAGAGAGAGTGAGTGAGTGAGTGAGAGAGAGAGAGAGAGAGAGAGGAGAGAGAGAGAGAGGAGAGAGAGAGAGAGAGACAGAGAGAGAGAGAGAGAGAGAGAGAGAGAGAGAGAGAGAGAGAGAGAGAGAGAGTGAGAGAGAGAGGAGATATAGAGGGGAGACAGACAAGCAGGCATACATACACACACACACACAGAGAGAGAGAGAGAGAGAGAGAGAGAGAGAGAGAGAGAGAGAGAGAGAGAGAGAGAGAGAGAGAGAGAGAGAGAGGAGAGAGAGAGAGAGAGGAGAGAGGAGAGAGAGAGAGAGAGAGAGAGAGAGAGAGAGAGAGAGAGAGAGACAGAGAGAGAGAGAGAGAGAGAGAGAGAGAGAGAGAGAGAGAGAGAGAGAGAGAGAGAGAGAGAGAGACAGAGAGAGAGTGAGTGAGTGAGAGAGAGAGAGACAGAGAGAGAGAGAGAGAGAGAGAGAGAGAGAGAGAGAGAGAGAGAGAGTGAGTGAGAGAGAGAGAGGCGATCTAGCTCAGTCGGTAAAGCACTTGCCTGATGCGCTTTGGTCGTAGGATCGAATCCCTTGTGTGGACCCATTCTGTGATTGTTTTTTTCCCCGTCACAGCCAGTACCCCACAACGGGTATATCAAATATCATGGTATGTGCTATCCTACCTGTGTGAAAATACATATAAAAACAACCCTTACTGTTAATGTGGAAAATGTGGCGGGGTTCCTCTAAGAATATGTCATATTTACTAAATGTCTCACATACAGTTACCGATAATTAATAAATCGATGTGCTCTAGCAGTATAGTACTAAGTATATATAGATATTAAAAAAGAAAGTTTAACAAATGTTCAATGTGTTGCTGAGGGCCCGGTGGAAGATTAGTTTGTGCTAAACCTGTCACCCTCATTAAATAAAGTTGTTAATATTAAAATTTATATTAATATTACTTTTCATTTCCAGAACAGTGGGTTAGTTGTTAGATGTTAGTGAGAGAAAAGAGGGTGTAGTTTTCTTACACGTACCCATTGCGTCATTAAAACTCGCTCTGGGTGGGAGCCGGTACCGGGCTGCGAACCCTGTACCTACCAACCTTATATCCGATGGCTTTTAACCACGACACCACCGAGGCCGGTGTCAACGTTTTACTGCAATGTTAACGTGACCCATCCAGAATCACCGCAGCGTGACAAACTCGTGCGTTTACCAGCACATGTTGCAGTGTCCTCGTCAAGGCATGTTCACATTAATATTGTAGGTGTGTAACCTGCCTCGAGGCAGTTTCAGGTTACACTACTGCGGTGACATTTTCAGACAGATTTCGTAGGTATGCGAAGTAGCGGACATGCAGTCAAGCAATGCGTTTATGTCAGTTGCGTTCAGTGTAGTGGATTTTTGCCGCGAACATCAACGGTACTAACGGTTTGATTGGTCACCTTCATGTCATTACTCATTTATCTTTAAGCGGAAAACGAGTCGAGCATGCGTGTCTTTATTATTATTATTATTATTATTATTATTATTATATTATTTTTTATTATTATTATTTTTGTGCTGGGATGTTGTCAAACATTCGTTCATTCATTCATTCATTCGTTCATTCGTTCGTTCGTTCGTTCGTTCGTTTGTTCGTTCGTTCAAAACAGATATGTTGTAGATCAATTTTCGATTATAATCGATCATTGATTCATCATTAGTTTTTTCTCGTCCCAACCAGGGGCCAATTTGACTAAACATCGTAAGTTTACGTTTGCGACTAGCAGTTATACCAGACATACGTTTACACATGTGGTCTCAGACCACAGTTAATTTTGCTATATGTTTCTATATAGCCTTAGTGGCTATAACATTTTTATTAATATCAGCAGGCCCGTGAAGTTTTGTATGTTTCTTTGCCTACATGGGGGACACATGCCCTGAAAAGGACAACCCCTGTTGTCCAGCTCTTTCTCCCAGCATATTGGTTTAAATAGACACACCCTCTAAACCAGGCCGGAGTACACCCATTTTACACAAAAAGCACTACTTTTGCATGGGCCGGAATTACCACAAACAAGTCTTCAATGTCAACAAGTTACACATGTTTACAAACTACATGCTATCCCCTGTCTCTTCAGTCAAACAGTTGCCACTTCATAGCTGTCTGCCATGAAATAATCACAGTCAAACAGCAGACTACTTGCGCGGTCAAATGTCCGGATTTTGGACAACAAAATGGGAAGATAACTGTAATCTGAGGCCATGTTTGACATCTATTTCACACAGAAAATTACATCATTACGGGAGAAAATGAAATATGTGTATTTCTAACTCTATTTGTTGTACTATAATAGTAATAAGAATCGTGGTCGAATCGTAAACTAGGCTTACGATCTTTTGTGAAATTGGACCCAGTTCCCCATGACTGGTATATCAATGTATGTGCTGTCCTGTCATTTGGAAAGTGCATATAAAAGACGCCTTACTGTGGTGAGCACTTTCCTCCTGCCTTGAACGCAGGAGGTGCGGGACGTAACCCAGTGGTAAAACGCTCGCCTGATCCGCGGTCGATCTAGGATCGATCCCCGTCGGTGGGCCCATTGGACTATTTCTCGTTCCAGCCAGTGCACCACGACTGGTATATCAAAGGCCGTGGTATGTGCTATACTGTATGTGGGATGGTGCATATAAAAAGTCCCTAGCTTTTAATGGAAAAATATAGTGGGTTTACTCTCTAAGACTATATGTCAAAATTACCAAATGTTTGACATTCAATAGCCGATGATTAATAAATCAATGTGCTCTAGTGGTGTCGTTAAACAAAACAAACAAACAAAATGGACGCAGGGACGTGCTATAACAGCTTGCTCTGAATGTGTACCTTAAAATATTTCCTAGCCCTTATTATTATTAGTGTGTGTCAGAATTACCAAACGCATGCAATAGCCGGTGGTTAATAAATTAATGTGTTCTAGTGGTGTCGTTAAACAAAACAACGTTTAATCCAGGGCCCGATAACACAAAGCACTCGTAACACTTACGTGAGACGTACACCATACATTATGTATGGTACACCATACATTATGTATGGTGTACGTCTCACGTAAGTGTTACGATTACTCTATGATACCGGGCCCTGGGCCCCGTTCCAAGAAAAGATAATATCACCTTAAGTGTATAACTAACCTGTGCACTTAAGGTGATCTTAGCGGTAAGATTGCTTCGTGAAACGGGAACCAGGAATGCGAGCGATTACAAACGTTCGCGAGCGCTCGACCTCCTGAACACGTCTCGGGTCCAGCTGAAACTCGACCAGTGTTATTCTTCGCTATTATCGTGCAATCTAATTTAGAACGAATTTGGTTTAAACACTATTTATTACCTTCAAATACAATCTAAGTGCTTTGAACATCGGGGAAATACCTAGATATTAAAGTCTGTATTGAACAAATAAGGTGACAGAATTGTAATAACTTATAAAACAAAAGACGGATGAAAGGAAAGGAAATGGTTTATTTAACGACGCGCTCAACACATTTTATTTACGGTTATATGGCGTCGGACATATTACTAAGGACCACACAGATACTGAGGTAGGAAACCCGTTGTCGCCACTTCATGGTCTACTCTTTTCGATTAGCAGCAAGGGATCTTTTATATGCACCATCCCATAGACAGAATAGCACATACCACGGCCTCTGATGTACCAGTCGTGGTGCACCGCCTGGAGCGAGAAATAGCCCAATGGGCCCACTGACGGGGATCGATCCCAAACCGACTGCGCCTCAAGCGAGCGCTTTACCAGTGGGCTACATCTTACTCCAAAGACGGATGAGTTAACTAGTTTGTTTGATGGAAAAGGTGGCTATAGAAGACGCTCAGAAAGAAAGCTGTTTTTCTATAGGATCGAGTGTAAGATTTTGTTAAAAAAAACGTTACTGAATATACATTATAACCTAGAGACTGTGATATCTTGTTTTTGCAAAATAACCAAAGGAATGCTCTTCTAAGATCAGGTTAAGTATAATCTATTGCTTACTAATATGTGAAAATAGCCATTGCGATCACAACCCAAGTCCTAGACCCAAGCTACACTCGATGACTATATTAGCATGGTATACGGTGTAACAATGAACTGCTAATTCAATCTATTTCATGTAAACAAAACGTCACGGTGTTCGTGGTATTTTTTTTTTTTACGATTAAATACAGTGTTCAGTGAATGAGAATCATGTCGTATCGTGTTAATCCAAAACGTAACCTTTCATCTAGTGATTCGAACTTCGCAATAAGTTCAAGTCAAAGACAGCATGTTCATAAACCCGAAACAAAAAAAGCACGACAAAATCAAGTCAAACAAAACGAAGAAGCAAGAGATATAACAAAAATAACTGAAAATACTGAACCCGAACAA
Source organism: Gigantopelta aegis (assembly GCF_016097555.1). Lineage (NCBI taxonomy): Eukaryota > Metazoa > Mollusca > Gastropoda > Neomphalida > Peltospiridae > Gigantopelta > Gigantopelta aegis. The sequence continues at coordinate 81,213,665 of NC_054704.1, forward strand.
TCAATAGAACTAGATTCAAAACAAATCTTGACTCAGCTTGCTCTTATTCAAACAAAGGATGATTTGAAAACTGAATTAAAAACTGAATTGGAAATACTTACAAAATTACATTTTGTTGAAAATTAACGAAAGCTTGAAGAAACTAGAATTTAGGGTGTTTACCCTTGAAGTAGAGAAAGATCGGTTACAAAAGGAAAATAGAGAATTGAAAAAGCTTGAATGTGATGTTAACTCCTAAATTTTCCAATAGTTATAATTTTATTATATATTAATTTTCATTTTTTACGATCCCCCTCCAAACCTCCCCCAAAGTTGCCTTGGCATTCCACCTCATGTCACTGTTCCCCAAATGGATTTTCTGGATCCGCCACTGATCGCGCATCGTGTTGGCAAGTTTGAAGAAGGAAAACGTAGACCTATCATCGCCAAGTTTGTTTCCAGGCTACATAAACACCGATCTCTACAACACAGAAGGAAATTAAAAAGGTACCGGAATTGGCATATCGAGGATTTAACAGCAAAGGCATTTCCTATTTGAAGAAACTGAAGGAACATGAAAATGTGATGGCAGCCTGGACTAAAGATACAAAGTTCTAAGTAAAATGAACGTGTCACACATGTAGATGCGTTCCTGAACGAGCACCATTGCGACTCGGACGCAGACACGGACGAAAAATAATCTTAAATAAATAGTTTCAAGCATCGATACGCTGATGCAATAGCCTCATGAACATGCAATGTTTGTAGTGATAATGAATGAATGAATGAATGAATATTTAACGACACCTCAGCACGAAAAACACATAGGCTATTGGGTGTCAAACTATGGTAATGCAAACAAAGTGATGATCAACATTAATATATGAATTCAGGATTTAAATAAAAACAGTGTAAAGAACTGTACAAAAATACAAATATCACAGATAGATACTGACTTTTACTCAAAATTTAAAATTTGTGCTGTATTGGCCATTCTCAAAGAGAATGTTACACCCCTGCACCACGGTGAGGTTACAGCACGGGCAGAGGTGTAGTTATAAAGTACATGACCTGTGTGTGTGTATGTGTGTGCATGCGTGTGCGTACTAGCCCATATATTATATATATATATATATATATATATATATATATATATATATATATATATATATTATATATATATAATACATATATACATATACATATACATATACGTACATACACATACATACATACATATATATATATATATATATATATATATATATATATATATATATATATACATATATATAACACATACACACATATACATATACACATACACATATACACATACACACACACACCACACACACACACACACACACACACACACATACACAAGGACCTGTATGAAAATAATATTTTTATCGATAGCAGTGATACTTTTATTAATTAATTAATTTATTTATTTACTTGATTTCTTTCTTTTATTTTTTTGTCTCTATATATTATTTATTTATTTGTTCGTCTGTTTGTTTAATAATTAATTAATTAATTTATGTATGTATACATTACTATTTTATTTATTTATTTATTTATTTAATAATATTGCCATGTATCAGTCTATATATTTGTTTATCTGTTTTACCCAATCAAATACCTAGCTATTTACCTATATATATTATATTTATATTAATATATTTATTTATCTACCGTCTTATGTACTTACTTTTTGAACTACCAATATATTTGTTTGCTATAAATATTTTATATATTTTATATTTATATGTATTATTCATTCTCCATTTATTTATCTACTGAGTACACAAATATACAATATAATTATTAGTAGTAATGGTATTGGTATTGGTGAATAGATAAATTGCAGCCACCAAGCTTCAGTTGTGATATTGATGCACGTCCAAGAATATATATAGATCTCTAAGAATTCTTACGACGTGATAACACAATAATCTCTCTCTCCCTCCCCCTCTCTCTCTCTCTCTCTCTCTCTCTCTCTCTCTCTCTCTCTCTCTCTCTCTCTCTCTCTCTGTCCCTCCCCCCTCTCTCTCTCTCTCTTTTTCTCTCACTCACTCTATCCCTTTCTCTTTGTCTCTGTCTGTCTGTCTCTTTCTCTGTTTGTCTCTCTGTTTGTGTGTGTGTGTGTGTCTCTGTCTCTCTCTCTCTGTCTCTCTCTCTCTCTCTCTGTCTCTGTCTCTCTCTCTCTCTCTCTCTCTCTCTCTCTCTCTCTCTCTCTCTCTCTCTCTTTGTGTCTGTCTGTCTCTTTCTCCCTCCAAAACTCTCACTCTCCCTCACTCCACTTCCCTTCACTCCTCTCTCTTTATCCTTCAATCCCTCCCCTCTTTCTCCCTCCTTCCTCTCCCCCTTTTCCTCCCTCTATCCCTTCATCTCTTTCATAGAAACAAACAAACACACACACACACACACACACACATACACACACACACACACGCACACACACACACACACACACACGCACGCACGCACACAACATACCACAAACAAATGGCTATTAATATTTTGTTCTGCACAGTCGGCCGAAACACTGGAGATTTGACAATAGCACGCATAGAAATAAAAAAACACACCGAACCCAGAATACCAGGGCAACAATCAATTATGAACAAGCAAAATCTGGTATTGCGTGATCAGATTTCCTTGTACTTCTATAAGTCTGGCTTATCATACTATTGATAGTTTCAAACTGGAAAAAATAGGCCGAACGACAAGGACAATCACTTACGTTCGTGGCCATGGTTACATGTCGATTTGTAAAACATACTAAATACTATAATCCGAATTAACACAGCGACGTATTTGTGGAATTCATTTTGGTACTCAGTATTTAGCATGATGTGTGTACGTTAGTCGACTGTATCTGCGTGCAAAATGATCCTTGCGAAGTGCGGTACAAATAAGGAAGTCGGCAGTGCAGATCAAAAGGGAAACTGGTTAAAAATGCCTTGAGTATTATAATATATTACTGATAATTTTCAGCCAAAAACAACATACATAAAATAGGTAAAATGTCAAATCCAACCAGTCAACATTTGAAGTGATTTGTTTAAGCCATGAACTAGCAATACAAGAATGCCAATTATTCATTCTGAAAATAAAATTGACAAAAAGCTATTTTTGTTTGGTAGTTCAATTTACTTTACAAATTTATATGAAGTATTCTGCTGTATATATAGATCTCAGAATGCAAGCGTAAACAAGTACGGAATAATTATGTCTCAAATTTTATTTGTACCTCGTGGTACACGTGTGAATGTTTCTACTTCATCGCAGCTGCGACTCAATAGTTTCAAGTTCAAGCAATACTATGGATTAGTTTGACCTTATTAAGGGCTAACATCCATAATTGGTTATGTCCACAGTCGTGGTGAGTTTTAAGTTCAAGCAATACTTTCGATTAGTTTGACCCCATCAAGGGCTAACTCCCACAACTGGTTATGTTCAAAGTCGTGGTTTTCAGAAGAAAAAAATACCCAAGTTTAATCTTAAAGCAATTATAAATGGAAGCAGTTTTATTTATTTATTTATTTATTTATTTATTTATTTATTTATTATCTATAGTCCTTTTCACAGGGAACGCCACTTTATTACTATGGTATTTACTAAAAGTTATTTATTTCTGAGCCAATTGTTTTCTAAATTTCACACACAAATACAGTAGTGCGGGACTTTTACTTTTCTCCTTACGTCAAATCAAACTGAAATTATTTTGAAAAAAAACCTCCACCCCAACACAATGTTCATGGAGGTTGGAAAGAACTATATTTACTTTAGATCAACAAAGCTTTGCGATCAATAAAGTGTTGTAGAAATCGCGAACGAATAATGATCGCAATACTTTATTCACGCAATGATATGGTGAATTTGCTACACTGTAGTACCTGTGGTAAAACAGCAACCCAGAAAATATATACGTATGTTACTTTATTGCATTATTACCTTGTTATTCAGTAACATTCCCGGAAATGGATTCATCGTGAGATATCGCATTGAGATACATGTAACTATTATCCTGTTCAATTATTTAGACCCAAAGTTTTTTGCAAATGTTACGTTTATTTCGTATTCGATATTTGTTTTCTTTGCATTTACATGAAAACAAACCCAAACCCCGACAGGTTTTATATAAAAATCATCATATAAAATGCACGAAGTTGACTTAATTCCACTGTTTAAAAATCTCTGTGTCTTTTGAATGCACGTTATTTCTCCGTTATATATATATAATTCATTATATGTTTTTATGTTAAAATGAATTTGGAAAATAGACTGTCAAAATCGGCTTAAAATAACATTAAAAACATTGAATACTAAAATAAATTAATTTGATTTAAGAAAAACAAAAAACATTCGCGTTTCTTTCTTCTATTGCTCAATATTATCACATTATCATATTATCATTATGTTATTATTGACAGTGTCTTATTATCTCCTGAAGCCCGTCTGTCCACTGTAAAATATTGTTACTGTATGTTCCTCATATGCCTTTGTGTAACGACCTGAGCGTAATACAATTCTGTTCTGTTCTGTTCTATCACGATTCGCTACGCTTGTTTCAGAGATCGCTACTCAATTTTTAAATGTTAAAAAATACTTGCTAATCAATTTGCAATTGACTAGAAATATCGCTAATGAAAATTTGAAAACAAAATGTTCCCTGGTTAACTGGTTAAATGAAAATGACATTGACCTTTATTCTCATAAACCGTAAGCTTAGTGTAGAGAAGAATGAAATATATATACATGTACAAATGAAACACGCATTAAAAAGAAAAAAAAAGAACAAAGAACAAGAAGAAGAAGAACAAACATGTTCACGTTTCTTTTGTTTAACGACACCACTAGAACACATTGGTTTATTAATCACCGGCTATTGTATGTCAAACATGTGATAATTTGAACTCGTAGTTTTTAGAGGAAACCCGTTACATTTTCCGTTAGCAGCGAGGGATCTTTTATATGTTCTTTCTCACAGACAACACGATGACATACCACAGCTTTTATATGGTCTTTCTCACAGAGAACACGATCACATACCACGGCTTTTGGTACACCAGTCGTAAGACACTGGTTGGAACAAGAACAAGAAAGAAAGAAAAGAAAAAACGAAGTAGTGGACTACTTTTATTTGTGCAAAGATTGGCCTTTGTAAAGCTTTGTAAAGAGGTAAAACGCTCGCTTGATGCGTGGTCTGTTTAGGATCGATCCCCGTCGGTGGACCCATTGGGCTATTTCCAGTCCTAGCTAGTGCACTACGACTAGTAATCAAAAGCCGTGGTATATGCTATCCTGTCTGTGGGATTGTGCTTATAAAAGATCCCTTGCTACTAATGGAAAAATGTAGTGGGTTTCCTCTCTAAGATTATGTGTCAAATTGCTAAATGTTAGACATCCAGTAGCCGATGACTAATAAATCAATGTGGTCTAGTGGTGTCGTTAAACAAAACAAACTTATTAAATGTATTCAAGGTATGTTTTTCATTCCTCAATATGTTGTAGTCGGTCTCGGCGGCGGATCCAGATGGGTGCGATTGATCATGTTGTGCGCCTCTTTATTTTTGTAGAATATTTGAGAAGGGATGTGTGTATGGGATATTTTAAAGGCGCCACAAACCTTTCCTAAACCCGTCAACCAGTCAGTCTGCACGGAAGTTTTGTGCTTGCTAATATGTATCTAACCCGAGAGCTTACCTTGTGCTACATCAACCAACCAACCAAGCTACCTACCTACCTACCATCCAACCAACCAACCAACCAACCAACCAATGATGATAATATCCATTGAAGGTTGAAGCCTCTGAAACCCCCCGACACACACACACATACAGACAAAAACGAATAAATAAACAATAACAATAAATTAAAACATTAAGTGGGTTTTTTAAATAGTTTTTTTATTATGTCAAGATTGAGGAGCCATGAATCATTGTCTTGGTAATACATATTTTAAGAGTGTATCATGATACAAGTTGATACAAGATTTTCTTTAATATAAAACATACTCTGCTGTAGAGGAAGTGAAGTGCATCGCATGTGTTTGAACGTTTTCATTTTTCTAAGGTTATTATGGTGGTGAAATGTTTCATTGTGTTTCTTCTTCTATCCTAAAAGAGAATACCTGTTCTAAATCCATTGATTTTTATGCACTTTGCTTTACTCTGGTGAACACTAGTTCATGCATGCTGTTGCTCGCACATTTTCCACCACTGATAAAGACAATTGAAGGTTTAGTTACCCGTTTTATTACTTTTCTATAACCTTTTCTATAACTCTTTATCAATAATAAATATAATGACCATCAAGGCCACGGTTCAAGGTTGACAGGGCGAGATCTCACCGTTTAAAGGGAGATTATCACTCTCGCTCCCCTTCTCTTCCCTGAGACCAGTTCAAGGAGAGTAATCTTTAGCTCCCTTAGAAAGTGAATTTATATTCAATAGCTTCTCATAATCTAAGCTAGGGGAGCCATTAATCACTACCCTCATTTTTGTTTTCCACGGGGTAGTCTGCAGGGCCGTCACTGTTGTTTCTTTCGTGGAAGAGGGTATTCGCTCCCACCACATGTGTTACTACTTTAGGAAGACTTTGGTATACTGATCAGCAGTCGAGCAATGGGTAAACTGAACGGGATCGATCGTACGACCTCACGTGCCTGAGGCCAATACTCTGTGGAGCGCTGTGACATGTTGGGCGGATAATGTATTCAACAATCTGCCTGTCATTTCCATCGTTCCATCCATTCATCTAAAACGACCCATCCAAGCATCCATCAATCCAGTCCACCCGACGATCGATCGATCAATCGATCCATCCACTATCCGACCATATGTCTGTCTATCCGTCCTTCCTTCCGTATGTAGGCTCGTCCGTTCATCCATCCAGACATTCATCCATCCATCCATCCATTCATCAATTCAATCCACCCGACGATCGATCGATCAATCCATCCATCCACCCACCATCCGTCCGTCTGTCTGTCTGTTTGTCGTTCCTTCCGTATGTAGGCTCGTCCGTTCATCCATCCAAACATTCATCCATCCATCCATCCATCAATTCAATCCACCCGACGAGTGATCGATCAATCCATCCATCCACCATCCGTCCGTCCGTCCGTCTGTCTGTCCGTCCTTCCTTCTGTATGTAGGCTCGTCCCTTCATCCATCCAGACATTCATCCATCCATCCATCCATCAATTCAATCCACCCGACGATCGATTGATCAATCCATCCATCCACCATCCGTCCGTCCGTCTGTCTGTTTGTCGTTCCTTCCGTATGTAGGCTCGTCCGTCGTTCATCAATCCAGACATTTATCCATCCATCCATCCACTCATCTATCAATCCAATTCATCTGTCGACTGATCGATCAATCCATCCATCCACCATCCGTCCGTCCGTCTGTTCGTCTTCCGCCTGTAGGTTCGTCCGTTCATCCAGCCGTCCATTTATGCACCTACCTACCCATCCATCCCCCACCCATCCAATTATTCATCCATCCATCCATCCATGTATCAATCCATCCATCAATTTATCTAACAAACCATCTACACATCCTTCCATCCATCTATCCATTGACATACCCACGCATGCTTCAAATGTAATTAATTTCTATTGCAGAAATGCGACTGTGATAAGAAACGGGTGCCATCACGTGATGTAGCAGACAATCGAAATGCAACTACAACAAAGCGTGTAACCACGCAAAAAGTGACAACGCAAAGAGTGACAACGCAAAAAGTGACAACGCAAAGAGTGACAACGCAAAAAGTAACAATGAATCCCAGACTAGTCACGGAGCAGACATGGGCAAAGATTGCGATGGAATACCACACGTGAGTAACAGACTGTGCAATATGATTAAAATTAGCTCTACTGGTATATACCAGTAGATCTAACTGCATTGCGTGGACTCCCATGTCCAGGTGACATTTCATCTATAAATAACAATTTAAATATCGACCAATTACACTTCGCCTTTTATAGCGTTATTCGGGAGTATACAAATTCAAAAAATATCGGGCGAGACTATTTATGCAATAGGCGAACTTGTTGGTCTATTTCAACACTGAAAAAAACAGGTGGAAAAGTGCAGTAATAAACTCTGGATTGTATACTAGTATAAACAGATTTTATGGCTATACCATCATGGGGTTTTATTCGTCTTGAAACGAATTTTATATAAAATTTTATATTGAAATTAGTTTCCGGCATACTTCGTAATTCACCCGAATCATTTCGTATACCCTCGGCATAATCCCGAATGTTTTTAAATTCTTTTCAAATCACCGACCGGCCTCGGTGGCGCAGTGGTTAAGCCATCGGACTACAGGCTGGTATGTACAGGGTTCGCAGCCCGGTACAGGCTCCAACCCAGAGCGAGTACTTAAGGGCTTAATGGATAGGTGTAAGGCCACTATACCCTCTTCTCTCTCACTAACAACTAACCAACTAACAACTAATCCACTGTCCTGGACATACAGCCCAGATAGCTGAGATGTGTACCCAGGACAGCGTGCTTGAACCTTAATTGGATATAAGCACGAAAGTAAGTTGAAATCAATCAAATCACTGGCATGATTTTGCAAGTAAGGTTTTGATTGGTCGAATGAAAGGTCAACTGGACATGAACTCCAACGGGCTGCTGTTAGATCCACATGTAATAGTGGAGATAATTTTAATTAGATTGCAGACTGTGTAACATGGGTTGAAACTGAAGGGAATCGACCGTAGGACGTCTCGAATATCAAGCAGTCGCTCAGCCAGCGATCTTCATGTCGTCTGTAAGCATCTACACTCAAAACTTAAAATCCATCATCGCTTTTAAAACTGTGTACACACACACACACACACACACCACACACCACACACACACACACACAACAAGACACGAGGAGGTATTCGTTTTATCATTCTCTGCATTTGCAATGTCAGTAATGTGGGTTAAATATTACTATATTTGGCAGCGGTAAACTCTTTAACAAGCAGAACAACAGTGGCGTGACGTCACTAATGATAGTTTAGTGCGCATAACAGTGACGTAACAAAAGAAGCGATATCTCCTAGGAGAATATCGCAGCCTTTAATAGATGATAATTCTTCTTATCCCCCCCCCCCCTCTCTCTCTCTCTCTCTCTCTCTCTCTTTCTTCCTTCCTTTCCCTCTTTCCCTCCCTCTCTCCCCATCTCTTTCAGACACACGCACGCACACACACATATGACAGACAATTAGCTATTAATATATTTTGTCTGTCTGTATCTCTGTCTCTGTCTGTCTGTCTGTCTGTCTGTCTCTCTCTCTCTCTCTCTCTCTCTCTCTCTCTCTCTCTCTCTCTCTCTCTCTCTCTCTCTCTCTCTCTCTCTCTCTCTCTCTCTCTCTCTCTATTCTCTTCATATTGTATTATTGTTTTGTTTGGGGTTTTTCCATTTTGACTCATTTCTTTTCTTCTTATTATTGTTCAGCTTTTCCCTCTTATTCGTAATGTTATTCTTCTTTTCATCCTCCCCATTATTTTTCTTTTGTTGTTGTTATCGTTGCCAATGTTCGTATTCTCTTTGCCTTTTTTTAATCTTCTTCGTTATTTTGTTGTTGTTGTTATTGATGATGAGTACCTTCTCAATATTGTTTTTTTCTTGTTCCTCTTGTTCTTATCTAGTTTTCCTTTTCTGTTTTTTCTTTTTCTCTTTTCCGTCATTTGTTTTCATCTCCCCGCTCCTTCTCCTACATCTCTCCTCTACACTCCTCCTCCTTCACTCCTCTTCCTACACTCGTTCCCATCACTACTTCCCATCACTCCTCCTTCACTCCTCTTCCTACACTCCTCCCCATCACTCTTCCACATCACTCCTCCGTCACTCCTTCTACATTCCTCCTACACTCCTCCTACACTCTTCCTCCTTCACTCCTCTTCATACACTCCTCCCCATCACTCCTCTTACACTCTTCCTCCTTTACTCCTCTTCTTACACTCCTCCCCATCACTCCTCTCCATAACTCCTCCGTCACTCCTTCTACACTTCTACACTCCTCCCCATCACTCCCCTCCATTACTCCTACACCCCTCCTCCTACACACTTGTCCTATATTCCTCCTACACTCCTTATCTACATTCCTCCCCTACACTCCTTCCCTACACTCCTACACTCTTTCCCTACACTCATATACCCCCAACACTCCTACCCTACACTCCTCCTTCACTCCTGCCCTACACTCCTGCCCTACACTCCTCCTTCTCTCCTCCCCATCACTCCTTTTTTGCCACCGTCATCATGATGTTGTTAATTTGCAGCTACGTGAACACCATTCAAACAAAGTGCGACACAATCGTTAGAATGGGCAGCCACGGCGACGGCGGCTGGGATGTCTGCGACGACGAACAATACAGACCAAAACAGCCATGTTTGATATATTCTTTCGGGTGAGTGCAACCGTTTCGTACATTATTAAAAATAAGCTATTGGATACCGTAGATGAAAGTATCACTTGAAAAATCTTTCTACATAAAAAAGTAAATAAAATAATGCAAAGATGAATGGATGGTTTGCTTGAAGGATAGGCAAACGAATGGGTACATGTACCTACCCACCTACCTACCAACATGCATGCATGTACGCATGCATACATACATGCATACATACATACATACATTCATGCATACATGCGTACATGCGTACACGCGTACATACATACATACATACAAACATACAAACATACTAGCCAGTGCCAGATTCATGCACGTAAGCGGGATCGACCGCATAGATTGTAGACCCCATGCATGTGGTTGAGTTAAAGAGCATCCTTTTTATGGATGCCTCAATAGCTCAGAGCGCATCGTGTTTAGTCTTGCAATTTGCGGGCGATTCGGTGCCACAGGTTCGAGTCCCAGCAACGGCATGGGCAATTTGTGAGGCCAGAAAGGATTTAATTATCCCCTGCGCCAGTGCGTTAATATATATGTATGTAACAGTCAACCTCGACATACATACAATATATAGATATTGATACATCAATACATACTTACATACATACATGCATGCATGCATACATACATACATACAGTACATGGATGCCTCAATAGCTCAGAAGGTATCGTGGCAAGTCTGCAATTTGCGAGCGATTCGGTGTCATAGGTTCGAGTACCAGCAACGGTATGGGACAATTTGTGAAGCCAGAAAGAATATTATTACTTACATTGCTTAAATGTTTTTACTGTTGTCCACGTACATAAATTATTTGCTTACACAATCTGGCATTTTAGCTAGTCGTGGCCTTGGGCTTACATTTAATGATGTTTCTTTTCAGTATTAATAATGATTGGACGTTTGACGACGATGTATCAAAGAAATATGGATGTCAGGTGCATGCTTTTGATCCCAGGTGGGTAGTTGAAAGAGAGGTTTCGTGGTCTACGTCTGACAACTGGCGTCCTGGTTTAAAACAGTGTTAGCGTCTAGAGCCGGTTGTTCAAATGTTAGGCCCAAAACACACTGAATCTGGGACTGGACCTGGCGAGTATGGTACCAGTCGGACATAATTAAACGCACTGAATCGAATGTGACGAAACACACCGCGCCTGAGTTTGTGCGAACTTCAGATCTGGCAACAGACGATATAGAGCATGCGCTATATTTTCACACTGCCAGACTGACAACTACAGCCTGGATTTTTATATATATATATATATATATATATATATATATATATATATATATATATATATATATATATATATAGGGTGTTTATAGAAGAAAATATATCTAAAGATATAAACGCAGTTAATATGACCTCATTTCACCTTAGTCTGCGCGGCACAAAAGTCTGCGCAAAATAATGACGTTACATTACGTCTTGAAACAAGTGTCGGGGTATGTTTGTAAACAAACAAACAACGTTAATTTAACTCACAAAACCGTTGTTAAAACAACACATCTTGATTGTGAATATATGTATAAAACTGGTCGATAACACTTTTATTGAAAAAAAACCCTCTGAATTAATGCACTAAAAGTATACTTTTGCCAGCCTCGATCAACGTGTTTTTCTATCACCTGTCAACACGTGTCTGTCAACGTTGTAATGATCAACCTTGCATATCAACTGACGTAAATTTACATAGAAGCTTCAATACATACCTTATTGTAATTTATGAATCGATAAATGAAATGAATATCTTATTTTATCTGTTGACGTAAACATCCAAGCATACTTTGAATTTCCCTCCGAGTGACACAATGCAAAATGGCTGCACACAGACTTTGAAGATTGCACTTACAGCATGGTCTATTTTAGCTATAGTTTGTTTCAAAATTATCATTGATTGTCCTATATGTCTAACGGACACTGTTTGTGCTCATTTACATAGTTAATAACAGACAACTTTTGTTGAATAATTATCAAATATTTTTACATTGACTTTTTTTTAATAGTTATTTTGTGTTGTCCAAACTAAGGAGCATGGGACACCATTTATATTTATCTCATTTGCACAATCTAAATGTTTCTGAAACAGGCTATAACAGGAAGTGTTTGTTATTTAAAACTTACAAAAAGTCGGATCCATTGTTTGTTGCCGTTTTATGTAAACATTAGCGACAGAAGTGTTGTTTTAATGTTTGCTGCGCAGACTTATGTGCCGTCATGCAGGCCAGTAAATGCAGGAGGGTCCCACTAAAAATGTGCTCATTACTTGAGTTTAAAAAACATTAAAATTAAAATAACTTTAGTTGTAACACGTTTATTGTTCCATTGTACTGTGGCGGTGAAACAAATATTTTTAAAGAAATATTTTAACTTTTAAATATAACACAAATGCTTAGGTGCGCAGACGTAGGTACCACCAGTGTATATTGAAAACACGTAACAGGTACAGACCCAGACGTCAAACTACACTAGACATGGTAATTTAGTCAGCTTAACCAGCTGTTGAAAGAAGTTTTCAAAACCAAGGACTGAATCAATATATATATACTAACTTTTTTTATGTTGACATTTGATTTATAACAACCAAAGGTATCCACACATAATCAAATCTAAAGGTTATTTTGTATTTGTGCAAAAAGAAAGAGGAAAAGATCAGACTAACCCAGGGTTAATTTAACTGGGGCCAGTTAGTCAAATGTTAGTTAGCTTAACCAGTGGTTAAGAGAAATTATCAAAGCAAGATATTAAATGACAACAAAGCGCAACAATTATTTCGAAAAGGTCTTTTGAAAAGATGTCATGTAGCTCATGAAGTGGCGACAGCAGGTGTCCTCTGTCAATATATGTGTGGTCCTTAACCATATGTCAGACGCCATGTAACCGTAAATAAAATGTGTTGAGTGCGTCGTTAAATAAAACATTTTCTTCCTTCTGATTGTACATTTTCCCATAGACAGGACAACACATACCAATCGTTATATATATATATACACTAGTCGTGGGGCACTAGTTGGAGCGGGAGAAAACCACAATTTAACAATGGGTCCACCGAGGGGACTCGATCCTATGAGTAAAGCGTCTCAGACGAGTGCTCAAACTACTAAGCTAGATCAAAATGTGTGGTACAACTATCATTGGTCGTGGTTAGAGAGACAAGGACTGGGATGTGGAGGTGGGCCTGAACCCCTGTTTAACTGATATCTTATATCTTGTAACCTATCTGATTAAAATTAGCTCCACTGGTTAATAACTATTACCAGTAGAGCTAATTTTAATCAGATTGATCTTGTAACCTAGAACAGTTCCATATTGTCAAGTCCACTGGGTTTGTTTTTTCAGTATGAAGGTGAACGATCACGACAGATCAGCACTGGTCCACTTCCACAGACTGGGAATAGCTGACAGACAATATACAAACTCCCAGGGTTGGCGTTTAAATACACTGGCTGGAATTAGACAAGAACTCGGACACTCTCAGGTAAAACCATTAGATCAGTTCACGGTTACTGACGCAACTTTCAAAGTTCGCTTTTTTCTTCTTTTTTTTGTTGTTGTCAATTTGTGTTTGTTTGTGTCTATTTGTTTGTTACGGTTTTTGTTTTGTTTTGTTTGTTGCTGTTTTGGGGTGTTTTTTTTTTAATTCAGATAAATATAGCGTCAGCCATTGTCAATCAAATAGTCATCTAAAACTACTTAATGATTATACTCTATTTTTTATTTAGTAGTTTTTGGTAATCTGAAATGAACCTAACAGCAAAAATTCCGATATTTTATATTAAAAACTGGCTTTCAATCTCATTAGAGGTTTCAGTCTTTTTTTTTTTCTTTTTTTTTATCAAGGTCAAGTTCTTTATTTGTCTTGAGTTTTTACTTACTCATCAGCTGAATACATAACACAAATGATACCACATAGTTATCACAAAATTCACACATGCAAAACAATGCTGGGTGATGTAAGTTACATTTAACACATTTACTTGTATTAATTGATCTCTAATTTTATGCGCCTTCACTAAATATTTTTCTAGGTTATCCAGTCCTTTGTCTAGTCTCCAAAGCTTTATTCGTTCCAGCCGGTGCTCCACAACTGGTGTACTATCCTGTCTGTGGGATGGTACATATAAAATATCTTTTGCTGCTAATCGAAAAGAGTAGCCCATGAAGTGGCGACAGCGCGTTTCCTCTTTCAATATCTGCGTGGTCCTTAACCATATGTCTGACGTCATATAACCGTAATTAAAATGTGCTGATTGCGTTGTACAACATTTCCTTCCTTCCAAAGCTTTATAGAACAATCTAATCTAGGGTATAAACCTATTGACCTGCAGTTAGCAGCGAGCTTTATCACCAAGACCGCCACACGTTCTCACTAATGGCTGATAATCATATACTGAACGAAAAACAAAACGAAAATCAGTCATGGCTACATTGTAATTGGTATTAGAATAAAACAGAAATGTTTTATTTAACGACGCACTCAACACATTTTATTTACGGTTATATGGCGTCAGACATACGGTTAAGGACCACACAGATATTGAGAGAGGAAACCCGCTCTCGCCACTTCATGGGCTACTCTTTTCGACTAGCAGCAAGGGATTTTTTATATGCACCATCCCACAGACAGGGTAGTACATACCACGGTCTTTGATATACCAGTCGTGGTGCACTGGCTGGAACGAGAAATAGCCCAATGGGCCCACCAACGGGGATCGATCCCAGACAGACCGCGCATCGAGCGAGCGCCTTACCACTGGGCTACGTCCCGCCCGGTTTTAGAATAAGTTTATTTGATTACAAACGATCAGTTCTGTGGAATGATAAACAGGATATCAACCTGTAATTCTCCTCAATAGCAATATGTTTTACTTCCTCCCTAAAAAGCTAAATTTAATTTCATGTCAACTTATTTTCGTGCTTATAATCCAATTAAGATTCAAGCACGCTGTTCTGGGCACACACCTCAGCTATCTGGGCTGTCTGTCCAGGTCAGTGGGTTAGTTGTTAGTTGGTTAGTGGTTAGTGAGAGAGAAGAAGGTGTAGTGGCCTTACACCTACCTATGGAGTCGTTAAAACTCGCTGTGGGTGGGAGCCGGCAGCAGGCTGCGAACCATGTACCAACCAGCATTATGTCCGATGGCTTAACCACGACGCCACTGAGGCCGGTCAAATTTAATGTTACAGTTGAGAATTATATTCGCGTATCTTTTGATGTTCAGGATAGATATAACCATGTGCTTTTTAGTGTCTCTATATTTCTTTTCTTTTCTTCTTTTTTGTTTTGTTTTGCCAAGGTCGTTTGTTGACCTTTATTTTGTATAAAGATCTCGTTACTTCAATGCAATTCTTTTGTATACAATTTTAAGTTAATACTAAATAATATAACACAACTTGTCTTCTTTTTTCGTTACGGGTGTTACATTGGTCGGGCTACATATTTATGGTCAAATTAAAAACCCCGTAAATTACTGACATTAATAAAATGTTCTCATGATAAAGTATCAACAATAACCATTCTTTAATGGTATAAAATAAAAATGTCAGGCTTCATTAGAATCTCATGGATAAGGTAAGAAGTTTGGCTCTTTTTCACGTGTTTAGAAGTGTTGTATACCAAACATGTAAATGAAACTCAGCAATATTTTATTAGGTTTACATCCCCCAGAAATACTTCCTTCCAATGCCAGAAAAAGTTTGATTATATACGACCATTTTAAAAATGGTCCTATGGGAATAGTTACATGGATTTGACCATATACATGTACATATATATTGGTTATGCTCTTGTTTTTTCAGACTAAACTTCATATCTTAAAAATGGATACCGAAAAAGCCGAATTATCGTCTATACCAGACATGATAAAAAGTGGGGCATTGAATGACGTCACGCAGTTTGTTTTCGAAATTCACTTACGGATGAACGCACGTGACGAACCGGAACCAGACATAGCAAAATACGAGATGGGACTAAAGCTACTTCGACAAATATATGACGCTGGTTTTAGAATATTTAAAACTCACCAAAATGAATTTTCAAAATACAATTCTAAATTTGGCCCGCGTCGGGCTGGGTGCCATGAGCTGAACTTGGTACGGGTGCGTGTTTAGTATATAATGAAAGACATAAGAAAATCACATACTTTTGAAATCATATTATTTACGTGCCCATATTAAGATAAAGCACGTTCATGGGGGAGCAAGAGATCACCGATCTCATAACTCTAAAAATAATGCATCCCCACAGTTGAAAATTAAATTAATAATATATAAGAAACCCCCCCCCCCCCCCCCCCCCGTTAATGTTGTCCAGGATATGCAACTCAGCTGCTCTAACAGGATTTTAGGTGAGAGGTGACCGATTGCAGAATATTACAAAGCCAAACACATTTAGTGGGGAGAGTGGGGCAGTAAAAAAGAATCATGATTGAGCAATATAATCTTCATTAGCTAGACAAACAAAGGAGTTTTAAACTAAAAGAAACACTTTCAATATTTCTCTTGAGTGGGAAGGAGTTGGGTGGGGGGAGGGAAGGGGGACTTCCCCTATCTCCTGTCCAACTAGGTACAGTCGTAGATTAGTAAAGAAAAGCGTCCTTGGCAGGATACCACATACCGTTGCTTTTAACATACTCCAGCATTGGAGGGTCCATCATTCATCATTGACAACACTAGTGGCTGTCACCCATCCAAGTATTAAACCAGGCCAAGGTTCCGTAACTCCAGTATTAAAGAGACACAATCTTTAAGCGTTGTATTAGCTCTGAAACTAGTACACCTAGGTTCTAAGACTTATGCCACTGAAGTTGTGTAACAGGAAGTTGTAACAAAGGAAGTGGTTGAACCATCGGACATAAGGCTGGTAGGGTAGGTGTAAGACCACTACACCCTCTTCTCTCTCATTAACCACTAACAACTAACTCACTGTCCTGGGCAGACAACCCAGATAGCTGAGGTGTGTGCCCAGGTCAGCGTGCTTGAACCTTAATTGGATATAAGCACGAAAATAAGTTAAAGAAAAAGGAGAAAGAAAATGGTGCCATAGGAAGTAATGTCATAGGAAGTGACGTCACAGGAAGTGGTATTACAGGATCTTGTCACAAGCTATTTGCGATATATTCAGTTCAGTATTTTGCTTTGTTGAATATTTGATGTTCACCTCATAATTGTTTAGTAATAGAGATATTTTACATCCCGACGTATTCGAATACGATTATTGATTTTGTGTACTACGTCACAAGTTTGTGTACATGAACGCTGACGACGCTCAATCATTCGTCTTTTACGAATAAACAGGCTGCGATAACCGTAATTAAAATGACCATATAAAGATTGTAAACTATACATATAAAAAATCAAGAATCAGAAAAAAAGAAACCATAAATGTGTTTTGTAACAAATATGGCTGCAGTGAGGCTTTTAAGAGGATCTCGAGGGTGTAGTGATTACAGCAGCTAAAGTTTGTTCTGTTTAACGACACCACTAGAGTATACTGATTTATTAATCATCGGCTATTGGATGTCATACATTTGGTAATTAGAGAGGAAACCCGCTACATTTTTCCATTACTAGCAAGGGATCTTTTATATGCACTATCCCACAGACATGATAGCACATACCACGGCCTTTGATATACCAGTCGTGGTGCACTGGCTGGAATAAGAAATAGCCCAATGGGCCCACCGACTGGGATTGATCCTAGACCGACCGCGCATCAAGCGAATTCTTTACCACTCGATTATGTCCCGCCCGTTTAGTGATTAAGCCGTCAGACTTGAGGCCGGTAGGTACTGGGTTCGTAACCAATGACCAGGTCTTAGACCACTAAACCGATTTGTCTCTAAAAAACTAGCAACTAACAACTAACCATTAACCTACTGTCCTGTACAGACAACCCAGGCCACTGAAGTGTGTGCCCAGGACAGCGTGCTTGAACTTAATTGAATATAAGCAGGAATAGTCGATCCACTGATTAACTGCCTGCAGTAAACAGTTAACGTTTGTTTGTATATATGCAGTATGAAATGATATTCATTCATAAATGGTTTTGTTTTTGCGAGATATGGTTCCTATGGTAACTAAACTAGTAAATGGTAAGCAAACATACAAAACAGTGTTCCTCTCACATAATATTTGTATTTATTTATTTTAACACTGAACATACAAACTAATTATGCAATATATTTTCTATATTCAGTTGTTTGGTTCATTATTTTCATTCATTTGATGTGTGCGTGCGTGCGTGCGTGCGTGTGTGTGTGTGTGTGTGTCTAGATATCAAAATTCCCGGGGGAGGGGGGATACCCCCGGATCTCCTAATGCTCGTCCGTTCCAAGAATTCATCTCCCCCTCCTAGTTACGGCCCTGGTGTGTGTGTGTGTGTGTGTGTGTGTGTGTGTGTGTGTGTGTGTGTGTGTGTGTGTGCGTGCGTGCGTGTGTGTGTGTGTGTGTGTGTGTGTAACTCCAATACAATTCGTAGCACGGTCAATGTCATGTTTGGTTAAGGTTTAATAGCACATTGTAAATTAATACTTCATTTTCACACTTCATTGGTTGTTACTATACATAATATGTATGTATGTATGTATGTATGTATGTATGTATGTATGTATATTATGTATATATAGACATAATGCATAATACGTTTATCAATTATGTGTTCTCTAAGTCATGTATTCATGGGATTCTTTTCCTAAACCCAATAACGATGAATTATTTTGTGTACGTATTGTGGACCGTTTTAGAGTATATGACCAAGTTTATATGCGTTTATATGCGTTTCGTCCAAGTTTTAAAAACCACAATTTACAATTGTATATATATTTTATGGTACTAACTTCTATAGACGCGTAAGTCGGATAACTTGTGCTCAATCCTTTTGTATATATACATTATATGCAATAAAATGTTTTCAGTGCCCGCGGTAGACATTAGAGCAGAGATCAGCCAAACTGACAATGGAAAAAGCTCGTAGCACATTAAACCTAATGACCATATAGAAAACTATAGTCCGTCCCATCCTCCTACAATTTTGACGTAAGAAGAAAAAGTAAAATGTTTTGGTAATAACAAAAAACCCATTATTTTTGTGTGCAAGTTAAAAAACAATCGGCTCAGAAATAAATAACGTGTAGTAAATTCTGTAGTATGAAAAAGGCGTTCTCTGTGGAAAAGAGTATAGTCAAGTCGTTTGCGACGTCAACGTAGTTAGCTGTCGCTGAACGGAGTCCATGTCCTATCTTCAAATCTGGAAAGATCGCCACAAGCGTATTGGAAGCATGGTATTAGGTGGGGTCGGGTGAGGTGGGGGTGGGTGGGTGGGTGGGTGGTGGTGGTGGGAAGAAGCAAACTGTATCTCTTCCTTATCAGTTTCTTCTGATTACGATTATTATATTGACTAAATGGTTGAGTTATTTACCAGACTGCCGTTCGACGAAGCGATCTTAGCGCAAAGATCACCTTAAGAGCATAGCTACCGTATACACTTATGCGATCTTAGCGCTATGATAACCGTAAGTGCATATCTACCTTATACACGTGTGTGATCGTCGCGCTAAGATCATCGTAATTGCATATCTACCTTAAAGTTTGTTTTTGTTTTTGTTTAACGACACCACTGGAGCACATCGGCTATTGGATGTCAAACATTTGGTAATTTTGACTCATAGTCATCAGATGAAACTCGCTACATTTTTCCTAATGCAGCAAGGGATCTTTCATATGCACCCTCCCACAGACAGGATAGCACATACCACGGCCTTTGATATACCAGTCGTGGCGCACTGGCTGGAACGAGAAATAGCCCAATGGGCCCACCGACGGGGATGGATCCCAAACGGACCGCGCATCAAGCGAGCGCTTTACCAATGAGCGCATATCTCCCGTAGGCAGTTATGTGATCTTAGCGCTATAATGATCTTAAGGACATAGCTGACCTCAGGCAGTTATGTGATCTTTGCGCTAAGATTGCTTCGTGGAACGGAGCCCTGTGCAGACCTAGAGGTACATAAAGAAGAAATGTTATGTCTTGTGGGTACACTGGAATACCCAGATAAAGAACATATTTTTTGTTTTGTCTTTATTTGTTTGTTTGTTTGTTTGTCCATTCGTTGTTTGTTGTTGCTAGCGTTTTGGGTTTTTTCAAGTGACAGACCCTAGTTTTTAAATTCTACGACATTGTGTTTTTCTTCACAATCTAGGCCATTTTTGATAATTGAAATCAGACGTAAGGTTATCTTATTTAGAACCTCTAGTCCCATGGACACCAGCTGTGCTTCTCGCCCATGTGTATGAATAAGAATTTCCGACTAAAAGTTTTACCCTTACTTTCCGCTGTGTTCATGAATATCAATAATAGCCGGATTATCGACTACCTTCCATTGATTTACCCATAAGAGAAAGAAGAAATAAAATAAACATCTGGAGGTTTTAAATCAGTTTCATACCTCCATTTATGCACAACGATTCAAAACG
The DNA here is from genome assembly GCF_016097555.1 of Gigantopelta aegis. NCBI lineage: Eukaryota > Metazoa > Mollusca > Gastropoda > Neomphalida > Peltospiridae > Gigantopelta > Gigantopelta aegis. The sequence continues at coordinate 81,234,553 of NC_054704.1, forward strand.
ACACTGGTCCCAAAACTGAGGGTGGGGGTGGGGGTGGGGGTGGGGGCAGAACGTAGCCTGATGCGCGATCGATCTAGAATCGATTCCCGTCGGTAGGCCCATTGAGCTATATCTCGTTCCAGCCAGTGCTCCACAACTGGTGTACCAAAGGCCGTGGCATGTACTATCTCGTCTGTGGGATGGTGCATATAAAATATCCCTTGCTGCTAATTGAAAAGAGTAGCCCATGAAGTGGCGATAGCGGATTTCCTCTCTCAATATCTGTGTGGTCCTTAACCATACGAGGTGTGGCAAAAAAGAAATGAGACTAATCGCTTAGCTTTGGCACTACCCACTATATGATCAAACTGTTTTTATGTTGTTTTATTACGGTCTTTCATGGTTCCAAGAAGTGCTCAAGTGCTTGTTTCGGGTAAATATTAATTGTGTTACGTTCATTTTGATAAGACGTGTGTCATCGCCCTTGTCAGAAAATGAGCGAAAGAAATTTGGAACAGCGCATTAACAACATTAAATTTTTATCTAAATCTAACAAAACTGCGACTGAAACATACAGTATGTTAAAAAAAGTTTATGGTGATCAAACAATGTCTCATGCTCGGGTATTTCAGTGGCATAAAAGATTTTTGGATAGTCGAGAAGATGTGCACGATGACCAAAAATCAGGTCGACCAAAAACCACCAAAATTGATGAAAACATTAGAAAAGTTCAAAAGCTAGTTCGTAGTGATCGCCGTTTAACAATTAGAATGATGGCTGAAATGCTTAGCAGTAACAAGGAATTGATTCGGAAGATTTTAATTGAAGATTTGTCCATGAGAAAGGTATGTGCAAAGATGGTGCCAAAACGTCTGACGGATGAACAAAAACAGAAAAGAGTGGACATTTGCACTGATCTTGAGCGAATTGGACAAGAGGCAAACCTTCTAGACAGTGTTATCACAGGGGATTAGTCATGGGTGTCCCAGTATGACCCGAGAACTAAAAGACAAAGCCTCCAGTGGACAACGATAACATCTCCTCGACAACGGCAAGAATGTCCCGATCCAAAGTGAAGACGATGTTAATTGTGTTTTTTGACATTAAAGGTATTGTGCACCATGAATATCTTCCACCAGGGAAAACGGTCAACCAGCACTTTTACAGAGATGTTCTAGGGCGTTTAAGGAAAAAGGTTCGCCGAAAAAGACCAAATCTGTGGTCCAACACGTGGATTCTTCATCACGACAATGCTCCTTCTCATTCGGCGCTATCGGTGAAACAGTTTTTGGCACAGAAGCAAATCACAACAATGGAGCACCCACCCTATTCGCCAGATCTTGCCCCATGTGACTTTTTTCTGTTCCCAAAACTCAACGTTTCATGAAAGGAACCCATTTTGACAATGTGGAAGCCATAAAGAGACGTACGACAGAACAGCTAAAGGGCATACCAGAAGAGGATTTCCAAAAATGTTTTGCTGCATGGAAGTAAAGAATGGAAAAGTGCGTAACAGCCAATGGAGATTATTTTGAAGGAGATAATCTTTGATTTCTTCAGTTTTTAAATAATAAATGATTTATTGACATAGTCTCGTTTCTTTTTTGCCATACCTCGTATGTCCGACGCTATATAACCTTAAATAAAATGTGTTGAGTGCGTCGTTAAATAAAATATTTCCTTCCTTCCTTCCTTCCTTCCTTCCTTCCAAACTAAGGTGTATGTCAAAAGGGATTACTTAAACTTTCCAAAATTCTATTTTTCATTGATGTCGATCAATATACCTTTTGTTCAATCTTTTGGTGTTTGCATATCACAACATCTAAGATACCTTAGGTCAAGCTCATTGTATACAGATTTCAAACGCCATATAACCTGGAACAGATGTTGTTCTACATGTGACTCCTGAGGGCATTCAACACGTGTTATGACATACACATTGGAGGCTTTATCTACTGCACGCGATGAATCACTGACCACAATGGTAGTTGATTTTATTCCATGGCCCAATTTCATAAAACATCGTAAACCTAGTTTTGCACTTAAGCTTAAATTTACAACTACACCACACTTCTTATTGCTATTATAGTTCAAGAAATATAGTTTGAAGAACACATATTTCATCTTCTTTTGTCTTTAATATACTCCAGCTTCCGTAATGGTGTAACTTTCTGCGTGAAACTGATGCCAAACACATGTAAACGCACAATCGGTATAACTGCTAGTAGCAGACGTAAACTTACGATTTTGAGCCATATTTTGAACTTGTATGGACCTTTTCGTCTCTTTGGCTCATATTTCATGAACACCTAATATCATCACTGTTTTGACAGTGATTCACGGGTGCATATCATCACATCAGTACTTGTTCCAATGAGCTCTGTCCTATGCTAGTTTTGAGTTAATAAATTGGTCTTGGAGTGGCTGTTTTCTTGCGGTAAAACTGATGTATTGTCCAGTAAAGGATCTCTTCGGGAGTGGCTGTCCTCCTGTAGACGAGGCACTAGATAGGGATTCGTGGAATCAATCACACCTTTGCCCATTCGACTCTGCGTTGTGCAGAGATACAGTTTTGATAGCGGTTTTTTAGTTTTTCAGAAGGAATATCATACCCCCTCCCTTCTCCTTCTCTCCCTGTCTCTCTCTCGCTGTCTAGACAAACGTTTTAATTTTGTAATGGCCATAGTCTCTTGGTGGACCTATTGCTTTGTAGGGGCGCGATTTAGCTCAGTCAGTTGAGTGCTCGCTTGAGGTGCTTACGTCGCAGGATCTAACCACATCAGTGGATCCATTCAACACTGATCAAAGGTCGTGGTATGTGTTTTTACTGTCTGTGGAAAAAGTACACATAAAAGATCTCTTGCTGCATTAGGAAAACTCTAGCGGGTTTTCTCTGATGACTACGTGTCAGAATTACCAAATATTTGACATCCAATAGCCGATGATTAATTAATCAATGTGCTCTAGTGGTGTAGTTAAATAAAACAATCAATCTTGTAAATATGGATTTGAATGACCCCCCCCCCCCCCCCTGACAGTTCACAAGAATTTAGCTGAGACGTGTGTGTATATGTATTTTTTTTATTTTATTATTTTACTGCACCCCCCTCCCCCCTCATCCTCCTCCATACACACACACACCACTCCGAGCCCAGTTGCCGGCATCTTCCGGCGCCATTGATTAAGGGTCGTTTTTCATGTGCAATTATCACAATGTAGACCTTTTTAAGGTGTCAAATTGCCACATACTAAATATTCATTATTTCCTTTAGACGTGTAGTGATACAACCTCCAATAATAATTTTTGAGCACGTCAGAATAATCGTATACATTTGCACTTTGTATGGCATTGTCATAACATTAAAGTTTTAAGACATTGAGTCTGAACATTAATAGATTAATAAGCACCGGGCCTGAACCATCTTTTCTGCACTTCTCGATAAGATGACATTAGTTAACTCCCCTCTAGTTTGTTATCAAGGAAGGAAATGTTTTATTTAACGACGCACTCAACACATTTTTATCTACGGTTATATGGCGTCGGACATATGGTTAAGGACCACACAGATATTGAGAGAGGAAACCCGCTGTCGCCACTTTATGGGCTACTCTTTTCGATTAGTAGCAAGGGATCTTTTATATGTACCATCTCACAGACAAGATAGCACATACCACGGCCTTTAATATACCAGTCGTGGTGAGTTTGTTAACAAATTTACAAAGAAAGAAAATACTTGGTTTCTTTAACGACACCCCTGCGCATGCTATAACCTCGCCGTGGTGCAGGGGTGTAACATTCTCTTTGAGAATGGCCAATTCAGCACACAATTGACGTTTTGAGTCAGTATCTATCTGTGATATTTGTAGTTTTGCACAATCCTTTACACTGTGTTTTTGTTTAGATCTTGAATTTTTATATTGATGTTGATCATCACTTTATTTGTTTGCATTACCATAGTTTGACACCCAATAGCCGATGTATTTTTCGTGCTGGGGTGTCGTTAAACATTTATTCATTCATTCTTTGAGGCGGGACGTAACCCAGTGGTAAAGCGCTCGCTTTATACGCGGTCGGTCTGGGATCGATTTCCGTCAGTGGGCCCAATGGGCTATTTCTCATTCCAGCCAGTGCACCATGACTGGTATATCAAAGGCCGTGGTATGTGCTATCCTGTCTTTGGGATGTTGCATAAAAAAAGATCCCTTGCCACGAATGGAAAACTGCATGTCGAAATTACCAAATATTTGACATAGCCTATGGTTAAACAAATGTATGTGCTCTAGTGGTGTAGTTAAATAAAGACAAACTTTAACGACGCACTTGACACCTTTTAACGACGCTTATATGTAGTGGGACACATGGTTAAGGATTTCATAGATAATTAGAGAGGAAACCCGCTGCCGCCACTCCATGGGCTGTTCTTTCTGATTAGCAGCAAGGCATCCTTTATATGCATCATCCCATAGATCGGATAATACATACCACGACCTTATTATATCAACTGTTGAACATTGGTCACAACAAGAAATAGCCTAATGGGTCCACCGACGGGGATTGATCCTAGACCGACCGCGCGTCAGCTAAACGCTTTACCACTGAGCTACGTCCCACTCCAAATTTGAAAAAGAATAGGGCTTAATAAGAAGGAAGGAAGGAATGAAATGTTTTATTTAACGACGCACTCAACACATTTTATTTACGGTTATGTGGCGTCGGACATATGGTTAAGGACCATACAGATATTGAGAGGAAACCTGCTGTCGCCACTTCATGGGCTACTCTTTTCTATTAGTAGCAAGGGATCTTTTATATGCATCATCCGACAGAAAGGACAGCACATACCACGGCCTTTGTTATACCAGTCGCTGTGCACTGGCTGGAACGAGAAATAGCCCAATGGGCCCACCGACGGGGATCGATCCCAGACCGACCGCGCATCAAACGAGCGCTGTACGACTGAGCTACGTCCCGCCCCAGGGCTTAATAAGGACACTCGGGCCAGTTCTTTCTTAGAATTTAATTTAGTACACATCCAATGTGGGTTTTGTTTCGTCCTATTGTTTAGGAATTAATGATTGATTGTTTGACGAAACCCCAGCAGATGGAATCCAACGGCTATTGGATGTCAGACAGAGGTAAGTATACGAACAAAATAATGATAAAATCAATATAAATAATCAAAAGTTATGTTAAAATACGTGTTCAATTATAAATATCGCAGATAAGTAAATTAAAACTTGAAGTAGTATTCAGTATTTCAAATATTTCAAACCCTAACCCTCACCCCCAGTGCTGGAGCATATTTTTGCATTCGGGCAAAAACGATGGATAGACGTTCGGCAAAATGATCCTGCCTAAAATCTGTTCACTATGTATAACCATCATTCTACACATACGGTGCTGTACATCTATTACATGATGTTTTAGTCCTATGCATATAGCTTTGTGCTCCACTAATTCCATTATTCTCACAGCTGTCTGAGCTGTTTATTACCTTTTGATACAGACCATGGGTCATATAGATTTGAACCGAGTGTAACATTAATCGGCAGATTAAAATCAATAACTCAGCCATTGCACCACGACAGATGGTGTATATAAAAGATTCCTCGTTATTAATGGAAACATGTAGCAGGTTTCCTCTCTATGACAATACGTCAACATTACCAAGTGTTTGACATCCAATAGCTGATCATTAATAAATCAGTGTGTTCTAGTGTTGTTAAACAAAACAAACTTTAATTGAAATCAATAAAATCTGCATCCCATTGCAATTAAACCTGTGGATTATATATCTGTTACGGGGCTGGAAATGTTATGGAAATATATTATTTATTATATAACATTAGTGAAATAACTTAAAATATCAGTGAAATACAAGTGTTGTTAGTCACTCAGTGATGATAACATATTATAGAGTGAAAATGTCACTATTTCACTCTAAAATGTGTTATCATCACTGTAGAAAGTGTTATCTTCACTGTAAGAAAGTCGGAACTATTTTGCTGCTGCCATTTTAAAAATAAAGGTAAATTGCCAAAAGTTATATAATAAATAGAAAATTACATAGTTTGCAGTCATATCACACTCGTCGTGCAAGCGCGACTCGTGAGATATGATTGCAAACTTCACTCAATGAGATATAAATCATATTTGACAAAACACTTGAAATATCCTCTATGTATTTAACGACTCCTCAGCATATTTGAACCTATGTAGCTATGTTTGGTGTCTAGCTTACGGATATTTCGACATTTAGAGAGGAAGAGAGGAAACTCGTTTCCGCCACAAATGCTACACCCACCAATAAAGCATCAAGAAGTTTTTTTAATATGCACAAGGCAGTACGTACCACGAATTGGGGTGTACTAGGATAGGGCAAAAGACCGTCATCCACAGAAGTAGATCGGTCCTGCGTTGCATCCCATCTCATGCGAGCACTCTACCACTGAGCTACATACCCCCCCCCCCCCCCCCCCCCCCCATGTCACAGGGCCGGTGTAACGTAGAATTGTGACTGTCATAGGATATTAATCGAATATCAGGGTGGGTTGTTTGTTTCCGCAATATTGATCGTTTATTTCCGCAATATTGATCGTTTGTTTCCGCAATATTGATCTGTATTCCATAGAACAAAAGGCCTTTTATTGAAGAACTTTGACCGCCTCAGTGGAGTTACTGTATTACACTTTAGGGGGCGGGATTTAGCTCAGTCGGTTGAGTGCTCGCGTAAGGTGCTTGCGTCACAGGATCGAACCATCTCGGTGGATTCATTCAGCTGATTGGTTTTTTCCCCGTTCAAACCAGTGCACCACAACTGGACAAAGGACGTGGTATGTGCTTTCCTGTCTATGGAAAAGTGCATAGAAAAGATCCCTTGCTGCATTAGGAAAAATGTAGCGGCATTCCTCTGATGACTACGAGTCATAATTACCAAATGTAATCCAATAGCCGATGATTAATTAATCAATGTGCTCTAGTGGTGTCATTAAACAAAACAAACTTTTGCATTACACATTAGCGGCACAATACCCCTATAAAACAGAAATATATCTAGCCTATAAAAGCTAGAAGGGAAAGGATAGTAAAATGGATCAAAAAGAAAAGAAGAGAGAAGCAATATAGGGTATTATGCGGCTGTGAGGGTCGGGCCGTTGATAGCCCAGTGGTAAAGCGTTCGCTTGATGCGCTGTCGGTTTGAGGTCGATCCCAGTCGGTGGGCCCATTGGGCTATTTCTCGTTCCAACCTGTGCACCACTGGTACATCAAAAGCCGTGGTATGTGCTATCTTGTCTGTGGGATAGTGCATATAAAAGATCCTTTGCTACTTGAAAAATGTAGCGGGATTATTCTACGATTGTGTCAAAATTACGAAATGTTTGACATCCAATAACCGATGATCATTAAATCAATGCGCTCCAGTGGTGTCGTGAAACAAAACACACTTTTTCAGTGGGGTTATCATAACACCATAAATTGTAAAAACAATTTTGTTGTAATTTTTGCTTAGATTTACGGGACTAATATGAAATACCCTACGATAACTGGAGTTAAAGTAGCTTTGTACTTAAACTACAATGTATGATAATTCTGGCTAAAACTTCTTAAAATATTGATTTCTTCACGGACAGACAGAAAGATAGTTTATTAAAGACTCACCTCATTACAATATAATACAATGTTGGTATGGCAGTAAGGATTACCGTTAAAGGGAAATTCCTGAGTTTCCTGCATTGTAAGATGTTTCCAACTAATAAAACATTTCTACGATTAAACTTACATATTAAATATATTTTCGTGTTTAAAATATCAGTATCTGTATATTCAATATGTTTCTGATCGTCTTAATATTTGTAAGAAACTCAAACTGGATTTTGTCTTCAAATAATTTTGTACGTACAAAAAAATAACACTTTAGGAAATAGAATTAAATTTAACCTACTACAAATATTCAAACGATCAGAAACACATTTAATATGCAGCCACTATGCAGAAAAATATATTTGATATGCAATTACAATCGTTAAAAAGTCTCTGTTAGTCGATAACATCTTTAAAATTGCAGCAAACTCAGGAATGTCTCTTAAACCCCAATCACCTTTTGAACGTATGTAATATGTTGCATCTTTAGTTTGTGTCTCTATGTATCTATGTACAGCACTCGCCCGTGGGTCCATTGGGCTATTTTTCGTTCCAGCCAGCTCCACAACTGGTGTAACAGAGGCCGTGGTATGTACTATCCTGTCTGTGGGATGATGCATATAAAAGATCCCTTACTGCTAAAAGAGTAGTTCATGAAGTGGCGACAGAAGGTTGCCTATCAATATCTTTGTGGTCCTTAACCATATGTCCGACGCCATATAACCGTAAATAAAGTGTGTTGAGTACGTCGTTAAATAAACCATTTCCTTCCTTCCACAACTTTTTCACAATGGCTATAATAAGATAATTGTCTATTTGATCTCTCAAAGTATATTCAGTTGGTCGACATTCTTCTTTTGGCAGTATTGTTCCTGTATTTGGTTACAATAGTTGTTGCCACCACACATCAAGTAAGCTGCGTGCACTCTTTTGATCAGTTTGTGCCTGGGAGGGTGGGACTATTTGATTGATACAAGGCAGCTTTGAGACTATACCTATGATACTCCAAACACTGCAACAAGGATTGGAATGCACACGACAGCACCTCTCTATCCCTTTATTGATTGGCCTGCTAATCCTGTGTCATGTGCACTGGTGTAGAGCAGGATTTTATGGGGGTGGGGTATATTACCGCAACAAAACAACACATAAAAATATAACAACATAAATAAAAACATGATCAGCCCCTGTTTCTAGGTAGGGTCGGGATCCTGTAAACACATTTGTTTTTATCCCTAAGTAATACATTGAAACCCCTGCTTGTCTTTGGGAAAAAAATATTTAGTGGAAGCTGGTTCAGTTAGTACATATACAATTTGGACCTAGCTCAGTAAAGCACTTGACTGTGGTGCTTGCGTCATAGGATCGAATCGCGTCAGTGGACCCAACCAAATCACTAACTGGGTTGTGGTATGTGCTGCTCTGTCTGTGGGAAAGTGGGAGCACTGGCTGGAACGAGAAATCGCACAATGAGCCCACCGCCTTGGATCGAACCTAGACTGACCACGCATCATTTGAGCACTTTACGACAGCCTCGCATGCCTCAGTAAATGCAGTATGGTCCGGACAAAGTATTTGTTTAATGAAAAATAGGTTGCAGTGACCTGTAGTCCTTCCCACAGGGAACGCGTTTATTTCGAAGCCGATTGTTTTCTAAATTGCACATAAAAATAGTATTTGTAATTTTACTTTTCTTCTTACATCAAACCAAACTGAAATTATTTACAAAAAAAAAAAAAATTGTAGGAGGATGGGACGGACGCACCGCCATCCCAAGATATATTTAATAATCCTGTGAATTGACAAGCAACATATGCGCCAGTCAAATTTTGTTTAACTGACTGATCGACAATACCATACCATAATACGGGCATATAAAACACACATTATTGTATTTTTGTCCACCCTCTCCCCCCCCCCCCCCCACCCCCCACCCCCCATCCCCACCACGGACTAGGTATGGCCTTGACAGCTGCAGATGTCACATGTTCCCTTTATTAGCATCGATATTGCGACATACCACGTCTCAATTTTTGTTTTTTAGACAATATTTATTAATTTAAAATAAATGAAATGGATCGGCAAACAGGCTGTAGACCTATGTAAATGCCTCTCCACTCAATTACAAGCTTTACCACTGAGATACGCCCCACTGACTCCGTTGTACACAGTGTTAAATTACTTACCCGAACGAGTATACAAGACAAGGCTTTGTCAACTCATAGAGAGGGTCCATACAAACGTCCCATCCATCATTACGTCCCTGGCGAACAATGTTATTACATAGTGAGTGGCTTGAGTCCAAATCTGGACGATATTGTGACACGTTGGCCCAAAGCACCAAATTTGGCACAGTTGTACTTTAGGACTATACAACTGTTTTGAGAGAGGGGATACTAGATTTTAGAGGTCAAGGTAAGAGAGCAATTTTGTGTTAGTAACAACAGTGTTTCGCTGTATCCTGGTATAGGGGAGAACGCAATATAATATGCCAATCTAATTAAAATTAGCTCCACTATTACATGTGAACCTAACAGCAGCCAGTTGGAGCTCATGTCCACCAATCAAAACCTTACTTGCAAAATCATGCCAGTGATTTGAAAATAATTGTTTCATGTGAATTACGAATGCCTTATTTAGACCAGTAGAACTAATTTTAATCAGATTGCTAACAACACTGCGTAGACTCCAATGTCCAGTCCAGTCAAATAGTTCGCGAACGTTAGCAAAACGTTCGCTGGCTGAACGTAGCCCTGGGCTATGTCCCGCTCCAAACAAAAGAAAGATGGCTAGACCGGAACGACCACATCGGGTTACCAGTGAAATCGTTACCAACGCAACCAGTTACGTGCTGTTGAAGTCCTACACCACCACAAATTACTCCATGTAGTTGAAAAAAGAGAGAAAGAAATGTTTTATTTAACGACGCACTCAACACATTTTATTTACTGTTATATGGCGTCAGACATATGATTAAGAACCACACCGATTTTGAGAGGAAACCCGCTGTCGCCACTACATGGGCTACTCTTTCCGATTAGCAGCAAGGGATCTTTTATTTGCGCTTCCCACAAGCAGGATAGCACAAACCATGGCCTTTGTTGAACCTGTTATGGATCACTGGTCGGTGCAAGTGGTTTACACCTACCCATTGAGCCTTGCGGAGCACTCACTCAGGGTTTGGAGTCGGTATCTGGATTAAAAATCCTATGCCTCGACTGGGATCCGAACCCATTACCTACCAGCCTGTAGACCGATGGCCTAACAACGACGCCACCGAGGCCGGTCCATGTAGTTGAATACAATTTCTTTGTCAGAATAATTTTGTGAAAAATACAACACTACTGAGAGGGTCTAGTCACTGTTAATTTTAGGAAGTGCTTTCAGCTGTCAAAGTACTGACTGCGAATAATGTTTACATGCTCGTATACCACTAGAGTTTCGAGCATGTCCGTCCCGGGGCCTGTCTCTGGATAGCCAGTGACTTGCTCCGGGACAGAAAAAATTTACATCCAAAAATTAAATAGTGGGCCTTTAAAATTTTGATGCGCATCTCTAATTAATATAATTAATTAAAAAAATTATACTCATTAAATTTGGTCGCTAGATTAGATCGGGCGGTCAAAAAGAAATTAGATAGATAGATGTCAAAGTACTGTGTAAAAAATCAACATAGGTCGACCACGAAATGTTTCAGTCAGCCACCGCGTGTTACTGTTACTGTTATACAAATGGCACTATGCCACTTGCATAGTTATTATCAGTTAGCAGGGCCGTACCCTCCGGGGGGGTAATCTCACTTTTTTCTTCTTTTTTTAATCCAAAAAATAGCTTACACATCTCAGGGTTTAATTTGTATAGTGTTTCGTTTGTTTATAAAAAGTAGTGCCCCCCCCCCCCCCCCCCCCCGGATTTTGATCATGGTACGGCCCTGGTTCAGTCTAATTAAAATTAGCTCCACTATTACATGTAGATCTAACAGCAGCCAGTTGGAGCTTACTTGCAGAATCATGCCAGTGATTTAAAAATAATTTGAACACATTCCGAATTATCCTGAGGGTATACATGTTTCGCGTGAGTTATGAATACCTTAAAACATGTTTATTTTATAAAATAAATAATTTGTAATGTAAAACTGAAGACTGATTTATTTTTTTAGTTTTTTTTTAATAAATAAATAATTTGTAATGTAAAACTGAAGACTGATAACCCATCTCGTACGTATTGGTATGGTTCGCTGTACTGCGGCTACTAAAATAGACTCGCCCGATAATTTTAGAATTTGTATGCTCCCAAATAACGTTATAAAAGGCGAAGTGTGATTGGTCAATATTTAAATTATTATTTACAGACGAAATGTTACCTGGATATTGGAGTCTACGCAGTGTTGTTAGCAATCTGATTAAAATTAGTTCTACTGGTCTAAATAAGGCATTCGTAATTCACATGTATACCCTCAGGATAATTTGGAATGTTTTCAAATTATCTTCAAATCAATGGCATGATTCTGCAAGTAAGGTTTTGATTGGTGGACATGAGCTCCAACTGGCTGCTGTTAGATCCACATGTAATAGTGTAGCTAATTTTAACCAATGGTTATTTAAATACTAGTACTACAGAGGTCAACCTACTTATAATCACAAAAGAAAGATTTCAAAAGGCATATCAGAATTTTGTAGTATTTGTTTAAATAAGGAACTATTTCCTAAACCGGACTATATATTAAGCTGCTACAACAAGTAACAAGACGACAAGAGGCGATAAATTCAGGTTTGGTCGTGTAGGACACAAGTTGCTATGTGCGCTGACTGCGCTCTCTGGTTTCGGCTGCCCTGGCCTGTTACCTGTGCCGCGGGCCTGTAGGAACCACTTAATGACAGATAAGTCTATCTTGACTCCACCATAAGAAAAAAAAGAAGAGAAACTGTGTTTTGTTTAACGACACCACTAGAACACATTGATTTATTAATCATCGGCTATTGGATGTCAAACATATGGTCATTTTGACACAGTCATAGTAGAGGAAACCCGCTACATTGTTCCATTAATAGCAAGGGATCTTTTATGAATGAATGAATGTTTAACGACACCTCAGCACGAAAAAAGGATCTTTTATATGCACCATCCCACAGACAGGATAGCACATACCACGGCCTTTGATATACCAGTGACTCGTGGTGCACTGGCTGGAACGAGAAATAGCTCAATGGGCCCACCGACGGGGATCGATCCTAGACCGACCGCGCATCAGGCGTGCACTTTATCACTGGGCTACGTCCCTCCCCCACCATATGAAGACGGTGAGAGTTAGTGTCTCCATCCATATTTTCCTTTTAAATACATGTAGTTGATCTTCGCTCTAGTACAAGGTGCACATTAAGTGAACATTCCACACAATTTCCACGTCCGATTCGGAATGATGTTTGCTCGTTCTGGGTGAATTTTGAAGCAGAAATGTCTAAATTTCGATTTTTGGGTTGGTGTTTGTTTTCATGTGTACACAAAGAGAAATATATATCAAATAGTGATTAAAGGTAAAATTGGCTATTAGTTGGGTACAGATCCCGAGGAACATGATAACAGGTGCATGGTTCTTATACTTCAATTACTTTTTATGTTCATATAGTTCTAACCGATGGTTTAATCGAAAGTTGATCGGTTGGTGTCAACCGATTATAACCGATGATCGATGATGAAATTCCAACCGATTTGCAACACTACGTTTTGACTATTGGAGCCGTTTGTTGATAATTGACATGTAGGACTGCTGTATTATTATATTGCACATACTGTAACTATGTGCTCATGTATCACTTGTTATGTGATCTGAGTGTAAAGATGGGTTCCGTGTTCTGTTCTGTGACATTACTTAGAAAGAAAGAAAGAAAGAAATGTTTTATTTAACGACACACTCAACACATTTTATTTACGGTTATATGGCGTCAGACATATGGTTAAGGACCACACAGATATTGAGAGAGGAAACCCGCTGTCGCCACTACATGGCCTACTCTTTCCGATTAGCAGCAAGGTATCTTTTATTTGCGCTTCCCACAAGCAGGATAGCACAAACCATGGCCTTTGTTAAACCAGTTATGGATCACTGGTCGGTGCAAGTGGTTTACCTACCCATTGAGCCTTGCGGAGCACTCACTCACTCTTTTTTTCGATTAGCAGCAAGGGATCTTTTATATGCACCATTCTACAAACAGGGTGGTACATACCACGGCCTTTGATACCGTGGTACATACCACGGCGAGCGCTGTATCACTGAGCTACGTCCCTCCACCCCCACCCCACCCCACCCCACCCTGTGCAGACGGAGTTTATATAATTGAAGAAAAAACCCCACGTGTATAGTGGTGGACATGTTTGGACCAATATTGTGAAATTATAACCTGGTGATATATGAACTGTATACACATTTGGACTAATATTGTGTAATCATAGTCTGGTGTCAGTGGTAAACTATACACTGGTTACACTTTTTGTTTTAATTCCGTTACAATGTAATTTTAGTATGGCATGAACTGCAGTGTGACATGAAAGGCAGCAGTTTATACAGTATACGCTCCACAAATCTAATCCACGATATTTTAACATCGGCGTTGGGTAGATACGTAAAAAGTAAATGCTTTTTCTTTAATTCATTTGAGATATTTTCGAAGTAAGGTGCATTTTTGGGGAACAATATCGTGCCTGTTTGGTTCAGAATATGTGTCGACACCAGCTTTGGAAACGATTTCCGTCTCTACCAATCAATTTGTCATTTTTACACAGTCTAAGACGGGATTCGAACCCCAACAGCTCAACTGTCAGTGGCGACTCCTTCTGCGTCGCCGCCCCTTGCCCGACCTAAATAGGTGAAGAGTACCGAGTCATCCAAGCCTGCCAGGACCAAGTCCCCAGCAGTGGATCTTAACTTCGCGATTTTGGAAACGCTTGCTACTCCAGCTCCAGCTTCGACCCAAACGACTCCGGCGGTTCCACCTTCCCCACGAGAGGTGACCCCGATTGAGTCTGGGAATATTTAGGATATGGATTATCTAAACAATAAAATGTAAGTAATTTATGATTTCAATGATCAAAATCGGCTAGGACAGTGAACATATACCGTAGTGTTTAAAAACTAGAGTCTGCCACTTTAAAACATTTGATTTTAAAAACTGAAAAACTATGCATAAAGGTGCTATGTCATAGTTACAAGAGCGATATTTGGCTATTTTTTCATTTATTTGATATAAATACTTACATAATAATCGTCCTCACATATTATCTTTACATAGATAACTCGTAAGTATCGCAGTTGTAATGTGGTTGCACGCCATATGGACAGTCGAGTTTAGTACAAATGGGAGAGAGATTTAGCTCAGTCGGTTGAGTGCTCGCTTGAGGTCCTTGCGTCGCAGGATCGAACCACCTCGGTGGATCCATTTAGCTGATTGTTTTTTCTCTCTCGTTCCAACCAATGTACTACAACTGGTCAAATGCTGTGGTAGGTGTTTTCCTGTCTGTGGAAAACTGCATATAAGAGATCCCTTGCTGCATTAGAAAACATTTAGCGGATTTTCTCTGATGACTATGAGTCAGAATTACCAAATGTTTGACATCCAATAGCCGATGATTAATTAATCAATGTGCTCCAGTGGTGTATTTAAACAAAACAAACTTTATAACATTTTTTTGTACGAATAGGTTCCTGTCTTTTAACGTCGTAACACATTTTATGAAGAATCCACAAAATCCGGCATGTCGACTGTTAGGAATTACATAGGGCCGTCAGAGAGAGATGAGTTGCACAAAGATAGCGAACTTGCCGCCAACGCAGCCATTTGACTGGTCTCTCACGTGATCATCGGTGGGCCAATTAGGAACCCACACTATCTGTGACGGTACATGCTCTTAATCTCTTTTCGCCTGTGGCGATATTAATTGTTTTAGAAGGCCGTGTGCAGTTCCAAATGCACTTAGGCAGGTGGGCAACTTGTTACGTGATACCTTTGCGCGACGGTCGTCTAATACACACCCATCCAGGTGCGGAGGCCATGTGGCCAGTAGTTACGTAATACCTCCGCGCGACCATGGAATCTCTAGCGAACTGGCGACATTAAGTCTGACGATCTGAGAAAAAAAATACTGCCTGGTCGCGGTGGAAATAGCACTTGTAGGGATTCGGTGCCGCGATGTACCCCCAGGCGATATTCGCTGTCTCTGAGAGTTTTGAATAAATAGTTAGGATTTAGAGATATCGAGGAGAACCAAAAAGGAAGGCTTCCCGGGAACGTTAGTCCGTTTGGACTTTGGTAAATATATTATTTCTGCTCTGTTGTATAACCTTGATGTGATTGATGTGACTTTAAATATTTTAATACTGTATTATACCAATATTCTTTAGACAGTGTCTTCGGTCATCTGACGAAGTAAATCGTAGACTTATTGTTCTAACATTATACGAGTATTTGGTAATATAAAGCTTAGCCAGTCATCCTAGAGGACCTAGGTAAACTGTAGGTTATTGTCTTTATTGTGATAGGTACCAGTATTAATTCTGTGTTTACAAGGTTACTGAATGAGTAGTTTAGGTTAATTAAAAATTAATCAGTTAGGAATAGTGTTGTAATTCCTTTATTAATTAAGTTCCCCTGGAAGCGTTTCTCCATTATCGCACGTGTGTGTGTTAGCGTTTCTCAATTATCACACGTGTGGGTGTTGTGTCACGGTGAAGTGATTAGCATATTGTGTAAACTAGACACCTAGAGATTAACTAATTAAGTGATCAGTTCTGGGTTGTTATTATTGTTGTTATTAATTAACTACTGCGGCAGTACATTTGTCAGCGTAGGTTAATACAGATTCCAAAGTGTATTGTGTTTTTGTTGTGTTTTCTAGTGAACTAAACGTGCTATAATCATATATACTTTATATAAGATCGTATCTCTGATCATACCTAGAGACGAGCCACAGCGGGTATAACTGCCTGTTACAGAGAGATCTAATAGATATACAGTTAGGAGAGATATTTGGACAATCGTGTTTCATTCAGTTACGGGTATTATAGAATCCCCGTGACACTATCTTATAATATTAGGGGTTATGGGGTGATTTTATCAAATTTAATACAGTTTATTTTTATACAGATTTGATTGAGTGGATGGGGTCATTGCCCCCCCCCCCCCCCCCCCCCCCCCCCCCCCCCAAATCATCATCATTTTAACAATCGCCGAAAACTCAGGATATTCCCTTTAAAACATATCTGTGACGTGACACTGTTCTTCTGACTGTAAATTATTTTTCTATAATCTACAGCTGTCAGTGGCGGGACGTAGCACATTGGTAAAACGCCCCACTTGATGCGCTCCCACCCTCCCCTATCCCAGCTCAAAGCAATTTTTTTTTCTCAATATATTTTACCTTCTCTGCTCTATATTTCCACGTAGCTTAGTGGTACGACGCTCGACTGATGCGCGATCGATCTAGGATCGATTCCCGTCGGTGCACCCATTGGGATATTTGAGAGATGGTGCATATAAAAGATCCCTTGCTGCTGATCGAAAAGAGCAGCCCATGAAGTAGAGACAGCAGGTTTCCTCTCTCAATATATGTGTCGTCATTAACCACGTCCGACGCCATATAACCGTAAATAAAATATGTTAAGTGTGTCGTTAAATAAAACATTTCCTTTCTATATTTTCAGGTCAACAAATTCTGCATTAAACGAAATTGAAAGCTAAATAGTTGTTCGCGTCCTTCTACCCCTGCAGACTCCACGGATATACAACAACAACGACAACAAGAGGAGAAGATAAAACTCCATATTGAGCAGAGGATATACAATAACAACAACAAGAGGAGAAGATATATTATATTATATATGGTGGTATTTCACGCCAACTGAACTACATTGTATATGTTAATTAAATCCTGAATTTATTATTATATAGGTGACAGTTCATGTCAGCTCAACTGTATGTCTATGTGTTCATTAGATCCTGAATTTATTATTATATAGGTGACAGTTCACGTCAGCTCAGCTGTATGTCTATGTGTTCATTACATCCTGAATTTATTAGTATATAGGTGACAGTTCACGTCAGCTCAACTATATGTCTATATGTTCATTAGATCCTGAATTTATCGTATATGGGTGACAGTTCACGTCAGATCAACTGTATGTCTGTATGTTCATTAGATCCTGAATTTATCGTATGTGGGTGACAGTTCACATCAGCTCAACTGTATGTCTATATGTTCATTGGATCCCGAATTTATGAAGTTCATGCCAACTGAACTATATGTCTATATGTTCATGAGATCCTGAATTTATCATTATATGGGTGGTAGTTCACGCCAGGTAAACTGTGTCTGTAGATTCAGTAGATCTTGGATATATTGGTACCGACCTCGGTGGTGTGGTAAAACCACCGGACAAAAGGCTGTTAAATTATGGAATAATATAACGTCCGATATTAGGAATTCTTCATCGTTAAATAGATTTAAATCTGAATTAAATAAATCAGACCCAATTGTACCGTGCTACTTTTACGATGGTGATAGAAGGCAACAGATATTACATAGTCGACTCCGCTTGGGAACTAGCGATCTAAATGGTCATAAATTTGCAAGACACGTAAGTGACAGTCCATTTTGTACTTGTGGACATCTTATTGAAGATGCAGAACATTGTTTATGTTATTGTCCACTATATAATGTAATTCGTAAAACTCACCTGTCAAAATATCACAATCTTAATTGCAAGACTTTATTATTTGGTGACCCAAATTTTAGTACCCACGAAAATAGTGTTATATTTAAATCTGTTCAAGACTTTATAATTAATAGCAAACGTTTCGATAACTAACCATTCATTATTCCTCCTTCTCCCTTCCCAACTGTGACTAAATAATATCATATCAACTATCTATTTTTATTTTTCCTTTCTTCTCTCTCTCTTCCATTCTTCTCATCTTAGCTAATTTGAATTTATTTAAATTATTATACTATTTCTGTCATCTTGATGTATCAAACTTGTATTTATAAATGTAAGGAGGCCTTAATATAGGCTCTTGCCTGTTGGCCAATCCCAAACCGCATTTTGACGGCAATAAATATTGTTTAAACTAAAAGGCTGGTAGGTACAGGGTTCGCAGCCCGGTTCCAGCTCCCACCCAGACCAAGTTTTAGCGACTCGATGGGTAAGTGAAAGACCACTACACCCTCTCCTCTCTCATTAACAACTAACAACTAACTTGAACTCAATTGGATAGAAGCACGAACATAAGTTGAAATGAATGAATGAATGAATATTTCCTATATGGTTGGTAGTACACTTCAACGGTATTGTTCATTTGTATAGGTACATTCGGACCATATTCGTTTTCTGATCCTGAATGTATCCAGTATGACTGGGAGTTCACTTCAGCTATAGTGTACGTATATACTATAGGTATATTAGAGCCAAAAATGGACGATATTTCAAAATCACAGGTAATCGAAAATCTATTCACCTGATTTCCCCCTAGGTAACCATTTTTGTTTTAGTTACATGAATTTTTATTAACGTCAGCACTGAATTGCCTAATCACGTACCTGACACTGGCATTGAGCAGTATTCACTAAGTAACCGGTTTCGCGGTTCACATGAATTTAAAGTTGCGTAACAGACATGCGAACGGAACGACGGTTCGCGTGAAATGTTGTGCCCTCGAACCATGTTCCTTTCCTGGTCCTGTAAGATTTGGTGGATAGAGGGATTTAAATGCAATTTATATAGAGGGTATTTCATGTTTTTTTGTCAAATATCATTTATATATCATCGAGTAAAGTTTGCAACCATATCTTACGAGTCGCACTTGCGCGACGAGTGTGATATGATTGCAAACTTCATGAGATGAGATAAATCATATTTGACAAAAAAACCCACCAAAAAACATGAAATTTTCTATTTATTATGTAACATTTGGCAATTTACCTTTATTTTTAAAATGCCAGCAGCAAAATAGTTCCGGCTTTCTTACAGTGAAGATAACACTTTCTACTGAGTGACTGCTAATACTTTTATTTCACGGATATTTAAAGATATTTCACAAAATGTTATATAATACAGATTGGTCTCCGACGGTTAGAGAGCGTGATGACTGTCCAAATGTCCGTCTAGCTCTCTTACCGTCAGAGTACTCGGCTTTTGTACTACCATGACTAGAGATAGACAAGCTGACCTGGGACCCGTTTTACGAAACAATCTTAGTCCTACTATCACCTACTTATGTACTTAAGGTGATCTTAGCGCCAAGATCGCTTCGTAAAACGAGACCGGTCTCGGTGGCGTCGTGGTTAGGCCATCGGTCAACAGGCTGGTAGTTACTGGGTTCGGATCCCAGTCGAGGCATGGGATTTTTAATCCAGTTACCGACTCCAAACCCTGAGTGAGTGCACCGCAAGGCTCAATGGGTAGGTGTAAACCACTTGCAGCGACCAGTGATCACTAACTGGTTCAACAAAGGCCATGGTTTGTGCTATCCTGCCTGTGGGAAGAGCAAATAAAAGATCCCTTGCTGCTAATCGGAAAGAGTAGCCCATAAAGTGGCAACAGCGGGTTTCCTCCCAAAATCTGACGCGTAAATATAACCGTAAATAAAATGTGTTGAGTGCGTCGTTAAATAAAACATTTCTTTCGTAAAACGACGCCCCGGCTGACGTGCGATGTGAGCGACGCGAGCGACGCGATAATATTAATATCCAAACCAGACCCGACAATAATGACAGTCTTCATTTTGAAGTTGTTATCGACAGCTGACGCCGGCAAATAAAACTTGTCTGATTGATTAATATATCATATTATGTTTTGTCGCTGTGTCACGCGAGAAACATAGAAACAATTCCTATCAGAAACAAATGGTCCGCTTTCAGAACTAAAACATACAGGTTTATACATATGGAGTTTCTGGTGGTACAAAAACAAAATAGAAAAGGTCCACTTGGTTCATATTCGAACCACCCCAGGTCCAGCGCCGTACGCGTGCGGTTAGGATACAGCTTTATTGCAATGTATGGATTTTCTAGTGCAGCGAGCACAAAGCAGATTTTTGCCCGTTTTGAGGCTTTACATCCACGCAGCATGCAATCCGGGTCCTTACTGCTTGACTAATTATTAAAATACCTGCACTTGTTCACTTTGATTCTTCTTTTATTATTGCTGTTGCCTCGGTGGCGTCGTGGTTAAACCGTCGGACTACAGGCTGGTAGGTACAAGAAACGCAGCTGTCTCACTAACCAACTAACCCACTGTCCTGGACAGACAGCCCAGATAGCTGAGGTGTGTGCCCAGGACAGTGTGCTTGAACCTTAATTGAATATAAGCACGAAAATAAGATGAAATAAAATAAAATGCAAGATAAATCGCATTAACCTTGCAATTAATTACCTTTTTTTTTTTTTAATTCACTTTAACAGTATGAACGGGATGATCGTGTCGGTGGTGGCCGTGTGTAAACGTGGCCTCATTGTGTTGTGGTAGAAAATAAAATCATTATTAGTGTTTGCTGTGCTTTATTATGTTGTGGTAGAAACTAAAATCATTATTAGTGTTTGCTGTACTTTATTGTGTTGTGGTAGAAACTAAAATCATTATTAGTGTTTGCTGTGCTTTATTGTGTTGTTGTAGAAACTAAAATCATTATTAGTGTTTGCTGTGCTTTATTGTGTTGTGGTAGAAACTAAAATCATTATTAGTGTTTGCTGTGCTTTATTGTGTTGTGGTAGAAAATAAAATCATTATTAGTGTTTGCGGTGCTTTATTGTGTTGTGGTTTGGATTTGTATTGATATCCCTTGGACTATTGTCTTGTGCCGAGATACCCAGTGGGTCACTCACATGACCTGACGTTAAAATTAATACACCGGGTACAGGCCTATTATTACTTCAAAGTTTGGTTGTTCATAAAGATGGAAATAAAGCCATTCCGTTATCTAAAGTAATATGACTGTTGTGAATCGCAAAACAGGTATAAAATTTAACAGAGTACAATGCTGTAGCTAGGATTGTGTGTGTGTGTGTGTGTGTGTGTGTGTGCGTGTGTGTGTGTGTGTGCGTGCGCGCGCGCGCGCGTGTGTGTGGAAGATGAGGGGAGATGAATTCTTGGAACGAACGGGTATGAAAGGCACAAAACACTAGGGGGTCCTAGGGCAAGCCTCTCCCCTGAAGCTCTGAAATACCATTTTGTAGTCATTTCAGTTTTAAAAGGTTGGGGAGGAGAACTGCCCACTTGATCCCTGCTGTTAATCGAAAAGAGTAGCCCACGAAGTGGCGACAGTGGGTTTCCTCTCTTAGTTTTCGTGTGGTCCTTAACCATATGTCCGACGCCATATAACGGTACATAAAATGTGTTGAGTGCGTCGTTAAATAAAACATTTCCTTCCTTCCATCACAATTCAGCCACGCCCATTATTATTTTTTTCTAGATCCACCACCGACATTCAGAGCAGGTAGGTGTAATCACAAACCTTCGCAAGTTTACGATGGAAGGAAACAACTCTGTAAGGCCTGGCATACAGAAAACATTGGGATGTTACGCACAAGCATTCAGAGGTCATGTTTAAAAATAAAGTGTGTGTGTGTGCGTGTGTGTGTGTGTGTGTTGCCGTGGAATTGCCCATTATTGGACAGATATTATTGCTTACAAACCAAGTACCTGTAAACTTTTTACTTCTATTATAAACAAAAGATTGCTAGATTACGACTCCGATAATGATATCATTACTGACGCCCAACTAGGATTCAGAAACCAAATGTCTACTATAGATGCCATTTTTATCTTACAACATTTAATACATAGAGCACTAAAGAATCGAACACGTTTATATTGTTGCTTTGTAGATTACAAAAAAGCTTTTGATTTTATTAATAGACAAAACTTGTGGTTCAAACTAATTCAACAAGGTATCGAAGGAAGAATGTTAGCTATTATACGGTCTTTATATAATGATGTTAAATGTTGTGTAAAATACAATAATGAACTTTCTGATTTTTTTTATGTGCAAGAACGGTTTATTTCAGGGTGAAGTTTTGTCACCAATATTATTTTCTATGTATGTTAACGATTGCGAAATGCACCTACTATCAGATAATTGTCCAAATGTTGATATACAAATTTTAAATATATTTCTAATAATGTATGCCGATGATATGGTGCTTCTAGCTGAAATGCCCGAAGGATTGCAAGAAATGCTTGATTCAAATTCTAATTATACAAGTAAATGGGATTTAACAGTAAATACAACGAAGACCCAAATTATTGTTTTTAGAAATGGAGGCAAACTTCGAGATAATGAGAAGTGGTTTTATAATGGTTGTCAACTAGAGGTTGTCAATGAATTTAATTACCTTGGTATTTTATTTTATTATAACGGAAAATTTAGGACACAAAAAAGAGCAGCGGAACAAGGTCGTAAAGCTTTATTCTCAATTCATAACGTATGTAAAAATAATTATTTTAATATTGAAACAATGCTATCTGTATTTGATACCTATGTCAACAGTGTTCTTAGTTATGGATCGGAAGTATGGGGTTTCCACCCTGGCCAAGACGTTGAAAAGATTCATTTAAAATTTTGTAAAAAGCTACTGGGTGTACGGAAAGGGACATGCAATGGTTTTGTATATAGTGAATTAGGAAGATTTCCATTGTATATTATTAGAAAACTAAGAATTTTTAAATACTGGATCAAACTACGTAATACTAATAACTGCATATTAATGGCTATATATGAGGAAATGGATCAGCTTGATAATAATTGGTTAATGGATGTTAAACAGGATCTAAATGCACTTGGTTTAAATTATATATAGAGTCTAACGGAAGTTGATAATAATACTTAGTGTAATTAAGCAAAGATTGTGTGATGAGTTCAAGCAACAATCTTACAATAGAATAACAGCAACGTCAAAAGGTAATTTGTATAAATATTTATTAACTGAATTTAAATTGCAAAGTTATCTTAGAAAACCGTTGGACGTTACACAATTGAAAGAAATTACAAAATTTAGACTCTACGCCCATAAATTAAATATAGAATTTGGTAGATACAGAAACATTGAAAGATCAGAAAGATTATGTACAATATGTAATACAAATGAAGTAGAAAATGAGTACCATTTCATTCTACAATGTCCAAGATACAATGATATAAGAACACAATTTATAAAACAATATTATTATAAACGTCCAAGTGTTTTCAAGCTTATACAACTTTTAAGAACTGACAATAATAAAGATCTTAATAACTTTGGGAAATATTTACAACGGGCAAATAAGGTAAGAAATGAACTAGTGGAATAAAGACGTAATGCTAATAGTGATGTACAATGTAGTGCATCATACATGTGTATCCCGGTAGCACCTCAAGTATTTAACATTTTCTTTTATGTAATAACGACCTATATCTTTATGTGATATAAGTCAGCAGTACTGTGATACTTTGTATTATATATGTCTATAATGTTAAATCACTCTCCACCATTATCCTGTACATTATTGCGTACATATCTGTAAAATATATGCCATATTGTTTGTATGATGCTGATGAGTTGTAAAACTTAAGGCAATAAAAGGAACTTGAACTTGTACTAAATATAAGTCATCACGACTTGGCAAACAGAAAAATATGTCACTAAGTTTAAAGAGTTTGTATTTGCGCCACTCTATTTTCATTTTTAAATTTTGTAATAAAATGTTATTTTAATGCAGTTCACTATATATATATTTTTTAGCAGAATAAATATAACTTTTTTTTTTAAATTATCTATAATATACAAACTTATAGAAATACTCATAACTGTGTAAATCGGTTTAGATCGCTTTTATATAGCCTTTAGATTTAAACAAATATAGATCAGGTAATAAACAAAACAAAAAACCCAACTCGGTACCAATTAATATCAAATTTATGTGACACATAAACATTATTTCACTCAGGATATAAATTTGATAACAACTGGTAACTCATTTATTACCAAGCACGAATAACATCCGACTAGATCTATGGATGATAAATGTTTAGACGTTTTGGAAACAAAGCTACAATACATATGAATCACGAAAAAGTACCTATCTATCACCTTGACATATGCCTACCTACATGCATATACATACATACATACATACATACAGCCATGTATTCACACATAAGACTCGGTGGCCCAGTGGTTATTACGCTGGTGGTCTGAGACACAATTTGTGAGGCCAAAAAGTAGTTTTATCTCCTGTCTATATCTTTGTATAAACAAGTAAAATCCGACATACATACACACCCTGTGTGTGTGTCTCTGTGGTGTGTGTGTGTATGAGAGAGAGAGAGAGAGAGAGAGAGAGAGAGAGAGAGAGAGAGAGAGAGAGAGAGTGAAAATATATATCTTTCTATGAACAAGTAAAACCCGACATACATACGATAATATATATATATATATATATATATATATATATATGTATATATATATATGTATATATATGTATATATATAGGTCGAGCCAACGAGATTATAGTGTGTGCGTGTGTATATATTCATACATTCATCTATATATGCATACATACATCAATACATACATACATACATACATATATACATACATACATACATGCGTGCGTACGCAAACATATTAGAATGTAAGAAAAGTAACATTTTGTCTTCGGTGTATTATTAATACAAATAGTATGGATAACAAAATATGTACATCTGTGCTTTAATGTATTATTAATGATCTGAAACAGGTCGATCATTCTACTACCAGACACATACATTCATTCATTATGCAGTGCATCTGAGCAATGTTTTAAATCATGGCGGATCGATAATTTCAATCGGGTCCATCTTAAACCCTGAAAATTAATCAAATAATGGAACACAAAAACAGTTTTCTTTTAAATATTCATCAGAAAATAATATGACAATAATATGGCAACATGTTTCAACAAAAAATATCATAGGTGAGTCCATTTCGGCATTAAGGTGTGTTAATCTCTGAGGAAGTAATATATTATTTTAAATATAAATAACGGGTTTTCATTACACCCCTTTTTAAATTTAAAAGTGGAATGCATGTTCATCTTCTTCGCGGAAAGCAAGCAGGGGATGCACATATAAATTTTAAAATGTTTTTATTTTTTTATTATGAACATAAAACGAAAATACAAATGTGCATGAACCTACTTTCCCCGCACCTTGCAGCACCGTATGTAGCGAGGCAGTCCTGAGGCAAATGGGCTGATACCACCACAACAAAAATGAAGTAGTGCCCTTTGTAGTGTACAAGTGTCATTTTTAGTGTACAGGTGCCCTTTTTATTCTACAAGTGTCCATTTTTAGTTTACAATAGAATAGAATAGATGTTTAACGACATCACACTTTTAGTTTACAAGTACCCCCTTTTTAATTAATAAGTGCCCTTTTTTCTTTACAAGTGCCAATTTCAGTTTATAAGCGATTTGGGTTTATAAGTACCCCATTTTAGTTTATAAATGCCCTTTTTAGTTTATAAATACCCTTTTTAGTTTATAAATGCCCCTTTTTAATGTTTAATTCCCCTAATTGTGCATCTACAGAATAATATATTACTGTCATATGAATATTCCTTTACTGCTCTCTATGTCATGGATCATTCCCCATCTACTAACAGACGCATCTGCAGGAGGGGGGGCGGGGGGGGGGGGGCGGTGAGTTGGTTGGGTCGAATCCCCTCTGCTCCAAGCAAATTTGTTTTGTTAATGTTTTTTTCCGGGGGGTATGACCCGAACCCCAGCCCTCCCTAACCCCCTAAAAATCGGTCACCACAGTGTACACACCCCGGCACAATTTCCTGCACACGCGTCTGGCTTATTAACAAGTTTACAAAGCAAAGCTGTTTGAACTGCTAGGAAGACACTTTAACCATATACACTTCATGACACGACCAGCGTTCGGGTCCGAACTGCGATTTGTACCGACACCACGGGTTGCCGTGAGATTTGAATATCCGGAATCCCAAGTTGTACAAGTTTTTAAACAGGAGCAGACCACTGTGGTACCTCCAGGGGTCGGGGTCTCTGACTGGGGTGGGCAGGAAGAAGTGAATCTCAAAACAGAACTGCTTCACTCTGTTAAGACTGTTGCTGAGCACCATGTCCGGGAAGGCACTCCATTCAGATTCTTCTATGTCAATTTTTATCAGGTCAATCGTCGACTAGAAAAAAAAAAGTACAAATAAATTTGTTTAAAGTTGCAGTCTCCCCTCAGTGTTATAGTATCATTTTACTAATGCAAAATACAAACACACCTACTATTTTAGTAAAGTCAAACTCTCGCCTCAACGTGTTATAATACCATATTATTAAATTTACACATTTAGCTAACAAAGGGGTTATGATCAGCATGAAAAATCACAACATTGTCATATGCAGATGGGATCTCTCTCTCTCTCTCTCTCTCTCTCTCTCTCTCTCTCTCTCTCTCTCTCTCTCTCTCTCTCTCTCTCTCTCTCTCTCTCTCTCTCTCTCTCAAATTGTTAAAGTTTAAAACGATGTTTTCTGAAGGTGCGGGCAAGAATAAATAAAATATGAACTTAATGCATTCATTTCGATATTATGTGTGTGCAGACAGTATAATTTATTCATTTCTGTGTATAGGCCATGGCCATTGGGGGGGGTAACCGGCGGTGATTGATCCTAGACTGACCTTGGTTTGAGTTAAATAAGTGTCCTCGAAAGTTGTTATTATACAGAGCGTGGATACAATAGAACAAGCAACTCTAACACCAATCATGCATTACCATTCAGCAAAGGACAGGAATGTTTGTTTAACGACACTCTAGTGCAAGGACGGACCCAGAAAATAAGACATATTTGAGGGAGGGGCCCAAGAGTAAAAGGGTCCATCGACTCACTGCCGAAAAGGGCATTTAAATTGTAAACTGCTTAAAAAGGGGTCAGTTGAATTTCCTTCCCCAGTGTGTGTGTGTGTGTGTGTGTGTGTGTGTGTTGAAGTCCCCCTTGTCCCACTCTCTTAGATCAACCCTTGCATTGCACTGCTTAATCAGCTGGTACTGGTTATAAAATGCGATAGTTATACATGCTTGCGCTAAAACAATTCCACTGATGACGCATAAGTTATTGTTAGGAAGATAATATTTCTGAAGAAAATAAAAAAACACTTATTTCTTCAAATTTGTACCCCCTTGATTTTAATGACCTCTGCTGACCCCTCACACACACATACACACACACACACACACACACACACACACACACTTTTCATAGTTGACCTCCACTGGAATATGATGCAGCACATCATCCATCCTACGTGGCATTATAAATGGTGTTACCATGGTGGTCGTTTTGCTCTCTCGGGTACAACGAATGAATGAATGTTTAACGACACCCCAGCACGAAAAATACATCGGCTATTGGGTGTCGAACTATGGTAATGCAAACAAATAAAGTGATGATCAACATCAATATAGATATTCAAGATTTAAATAAAAACACAGTGTAAAGAACTGTGCAAAAATACAAATATCACAGATAAATACTGACTTTTATTCAAAATTTTAATTGTATCCCGAAGAAAACAAGGGGATTTGTGCTGTATTGGCCAATCTCAAAGAGAATGTTACACCCCTGCACCACGGTGAGGTTACAGCACGCACAGGGGCGGGTACAACGAAATCCTAAAAATTTGGACTCTGCCTCGAGACTATTACTCTTTCCAGCCAGCAGCAACGAGGTTGCTTTTACATGCATTTTCATACAAACAAGACATGCAAGAGAACAAGAGAAGTTTGTTTTGTTTAACTACACCACTAGAGCACATTGATTTATTAATTATAGGATATTGGATGTCAAAAATTTGGCAATTCCGACATACAGTCTCAAAAAGAAAACCAGCTACATTTTTCCTTTAGTAGCAAAGGATCTTTTCTATGCACCATTTCACAGACAAGATAGCAAATACCACGGCCTTTGATATATCAGTCGTGGTGCACTGTCTGAAACGAAAAACAGCACAATAGGCCGACCGGCGAGGATCAATCCTAGATCAGCCGCGAATCAAGCGAGCGCTTCACCACTGGGCTATATCTCGTCCCGGAGAGAGAGAGAGAGAGAGAGAGAGAGAGAGAGAGAGAGAGAGAGAGGGGAGAGAGAGAGAGAGAGAGAGAGAGAGAGAGAGAGAGAGAGAGAGAGAGAGAGAATGGGAAGAGGGGGAAAAAAGAGAGAGAGAGAATGGGAGAGAAGGAAAAGAGAGAGAGAGAGGGAGGGAGGGAAAAAGATAGGGGAGAGAGAGAGAGAGAGAGAGAGAGAGAGAGAGAGAGAGAGAGAGAGAGAGAGAGAGAGGAGAGAGAGAGAGAGAGAGGAGGGGAGGGGATGGTAGAGTGTGTGGGAGAGAGTGTGGGAGAGAGAAAAAAATGGGGAGAGAATGGGAGAGAATGGGAGAGAAGGAAAAAGAGAGAGAAAAGAGAGAAAGGGAGGGAGGGAGGGAAAAAAGGGAGGGGTAGAAAAAGGGAGGGGAGAGAGAGAGAGAGAGAGAGAGAGAGAGAGAGAGAGAGAAGAGAGAGAGAGAGAGAGAAAAATGGGGAGAGAAAGAGGAAAAAGAAGAGAGAGAGAGGGAGGGGAGGGAAAAAAGATAGGGGAGAGAGAGAGAGAGAGAGAGAGAGGGGAGGGAGAGAGAGGGAAAGGAGAGAGAGAGAGGGGGGAGAGAGAGAGAGGGGGATGGAGAGAGGGGGAAATGGGGGGGGAGAGAGAGAGAGAGAGAGAGGAGGAGAAAGAGAGAGGAGAGAGATAAAAAAGAAGAAAAAGAGAAAATGAAACAGCAAGATAGAGACATCTTCCCCCATAAACCCAATCGATGCTACACAATTATTCTTAGTCATTTGAAAAACATTTTTGTTTTGTTTTTACATTCGTATGTCCGAGTTTCTTTATGATCGTTTGCAGTCTCCCCATCTTCCAGGTTGGGTGGTTTTGGCTCTTGGCATCACTCCCGTCCAAACCAGTGGCATGGAAATAGATTGATGGCTGCCTAAAATGGTCGTTCACGTTCATACTGCAATGGTGAGGAAAATAAACAAACAAATAAACACAAGCAATAAATAAGCAAGCAAACATGCATATAAATACAGATACATAAACACACATGCATGCATACATGCATATACTCACGCATGTAGATCTATACATGCATACACGGGTACAGATACACGCATGCACGCTCGCTTACATGCATACACACACGCATATACGCATACATACATCCAGGCAGGCCGACTGAGAAGCATAAATAAAGCAATGGGTATTTCACTGATACTTTCCTATAGAAAGGTTATATCATATATATTAACCATGCGGACAAATGTGATATTGTAACAACTGTAACTGAGAGAAGATATTGTTCAATTCGGAAAGCAACTGGAATAAAATGCGTTTGAAACAAATAAAAAGACTTTTTCAGCATTACTTATCATGGCATGTTAAAAATTTCAACAAACGCTAAAAACGGTTGCTTTTATAGGGATACGAGTGCAGGCAACACACGTGCAATAACATTATCAAATGCAATGATGTGGTGTTGCAAGAAACACAAAGTTCTGGGGGTTTTGTTTGCTTCAAACGCATTTTTTTTTTCTAATTTGAGCTGAAACTACTTTAGCTTAACAAATTTTACCAAGGTATCGTTTGTCCGCCGCATGCTTAATATAATTATATGATATAACATTTCTATAAAAAGATATTCAGTGAAATACCCATTACGTTATTTTTGCATTTCAGTATACATAACATGCATAATGCACACACAACTATACACATTATGCATCCATGCACCTCTGAAGAAAGAAATATGTTGGTTTTGTTTAGCGACACCACTAGAGCACATTGATTTATTAATCATCGGCTATTTGATGTGAAACATTTGGTACTTTGAACTCATAGTCATCAGAGGAAACGTCCTTTAATATACAAATCGTGATGCACTGGCTAGAACAAGAAACAGCCCAATCAGCCTCATCGACGGGGATCGATCCTAAACCGACCGCGCATCAAGCGAGCGCTTTTACCACTGGGCTACGTCCCGTCCTATTTAACGACGCACTCAACACATTTTATTGACGGTTATATGGCGTCGGTCTCTGAAGAAAGAACAGCAAGTCTCACTGGTTCCCAGTATGAGTCTACAACACGTGCTCACCTGGGGTCGAAGGCGTGGATTTCACAGCCAATATTCCGTGACACTGCGTCGTCAAAACTCCAGTCATTGTTAATACTGAAAACAA
Organism: Gigantopelta aegis; assembly: GCF_016097555.1. Lineage (NCBI taxonomy): Eukaryota > Metazoa > Mollusca > Gastropoda > Neomphalida > Peltospiridae > Gigantopelta > Gigantopelta aegis. Next base: position 81,265,463 of record NC_054704.1, read on the forward strand.
AAATGGCACAATGTCTGTTAGCAAGGTTACATGATTTTCCTCATGATTAGAAGAAAGAGTTTATTAATAATAATGGGAGAGAAAAATCTACTAGCCGCCATGCGCCAGTAAGGGATCTTTTAATAGCTGACAGGTCATCGTAAAATAACTAAGGGGGCAAGCGCGTGTGCGGGGGACGTTAGATGGTTGAAACTTCAAGATTTTTTTTTCTCCTTGCTATATATACTAGCGGAAAAAAGTAACTGTGTATGGTTATCATGTTGATAAAAACATAATTTCAAGACATAAAACGATGAAACGATCAGATAGCATGGTTAATAGGCAAATCTGCAAAACTTCAATTCATTTAAAATGTCACAGCATCCGTCGTTTCATTGGTATTGGGGATGAAAGACACGAGGGTAAAAAATCAGTTCACAAAGTTAATAGCGCGTATGGCCATGGTTTGCGTCGATGCAGGCCTGGTACCGTCGCCTCATAGAGCCTACCAAATTGTTGAAGAATGCCTGGGGAATGCCGTTCCAGATCTGGACTAACGTCTGACCCAGCGCTGCCAACGTCACCGGCTGGTTAGGCAGCGCACGTACACGACGTTGCATCTCATCCCAGACATGCTCGATTGGTGCAAGATCGGGTGAGACTGCAGGCCACTGCAACACATCGGTATTCTGCTGAGCTAGAAATCCCTTACCACCCGGGCGACGTGAGGTCTAGCGTTGTCTTGCTGAAGCGTGATGTGACGTTGCTTGTCTTTGCACAAATGGGATGACGTGAGCCTGGATAATGTCGTCACGGTAGCCCTACGGCGTTCAAATTGCCATCGATGAACCACAATAGGTGTTCGTCCAGTTGACGTGATACCACCCCAAACCATGACACTGCCTCCGCCAAAAGCACGTCGCTCCACAATACAGGCGTCACTAAAACGTTTCTCTAACACGACGATAGACTCTTGAACGGCCGTCGCTGCTGTCTAAGTGAAACCTGGACTCGTCTGTAAACAGAATACCCGCCCAGTGTCGGCGATTAAAGCGCAAGTGTCTTCTACACCAAGCCTGACGTGCTACACGATGGCGTCTTAGCAAAACTGAACGGACAGCCGGACGTCGCGAACAAATACGCTGTTCACGTAATCGATTCCGTACAGTTCTGGGGCTGATGGCACGCAATCCAGGAATGGTCCCGCGCTGTCAGACTTTCCGTTTGGAAGTGATTCCTGAGGTGCACGAGTCGGGTATGATTGTCCTGCTGTCGTGACGTCACGCGTGGACGACCTGCACGTGGTCGGTCTCTGACATTACCAAATTGTTGAAAACGTCGCGACAAAGCCTGAATAGTGTTTATGTTGACACCAAATTGCGTAGCAACAGCGCAATGGAGCATTTCAGCCTGGATCATACCAATTGCGCGAAGGCGGTCATTTACATTTAGCCTGGGCATTGCTCTACGACCACTTTCAACCGAAAAAACCTGCTTTTCTGTACCACCGGTTGCCAAACAATGACCCGACAGTAGCAAAGTCGACAAAAGCTGGAGCAGTAAAATGTTGGGCGGAAAAACCTTGAAAAACAGACCCATGTCCAAGAAGCGAAACGGCACGTGCCAATACGGAATTGACCCTCGCGATTGTGTGGCGGTGCGTTCACTGGTCAATATTTTCCGCAGGATCATGACTTATGAATATCAGTGGTGCACTGAGTCGCCCCCCCCCCCCCCCCCCCCCCCCACACACTATACACTTCGTTTGTCCCAGTCTAGACTATTCTATTCACACACTGGTGTAGCTAGGATTTTATATCGGAGGGGGTGGTGGGCATATTGGTGGAGACAACCCACACTATGTATGTATGTATGTACGTATGTATGGATATTATGGGGCATGTCCCCGTGCTCCCCCCCCCCCCCCCCCCCGTTGTCTACGCCACTACATGTGCCGGGATGTAGGAGGTGTAGTGGACAAAGAAATAGGAAGAAGTTTTAAATGCTATTAAATGTCTTCATAATGACAAAGCTATGGGCAATGATATCCCACGTTGTACATGTTTAATGCTACTGTGTGAATGAATGAGGAAGGAAGAAAGAAATGAAGGAAGGAAGGATGGAAGGAAATGTTTTATTTAACGACGCATTCAGCACATTGTATTTGCGGTTATATGGCGTCAAACATATGGTTAAGGGCCACACAGATATAAAGAGTCGCTACTTCATGGGCTACTATTTTCGATTAGCAGCAAAGGATCTTTTATATGCACCATTCCACATACAGGATAGTACATACCACGGCGTTTGTTACACCAGTTGTGGAGCACTGGCTGGAACAAGAAATAGCCCAATAGGCCCACCGACGGGGATTGATCCTAAACCGACCGCGCATCCAGCGAGCGCTTTACCACTGGGGTACGTCCCGCACCTGAATGAATGAGGAAGATATGCTCCAGATAATTATTCACGTTCTTGTCTAGTAAACTGGTCACAGTGACCTCGTAATGGAATGCGACATAATCCCATCCCAGTTGTTACTGCATGGGACGCTTAATGGTCTTGCATGCATTAGTTACAGTCAAAGTTTGTTTTGTTTAACGACACCACTAGAGCACATTGCTTTTATTAATCATCGGCTCGTGGATGTGAAACATTTGGTAATTTTGACAGTTAAAGTTTGTTTTGTTTAACGACACCACTAGAGCACATTCATTTATTAATCATAGGCTATTGGATGTGAAACATTTGGAAATTCTGACACATAGTCGTAGTGAGAAAACTATAATTTTTTTCCATTAGCAGCAAAGGATCTTTTCTAGTAGTAGCAAGGAATTTGACAAACAGAATAGCACATACCATGGCCTTTTATATACAATTCGTGGTGCACTGGCTCGAATAAGAAATAGCCCATAGGGACCACCAACGGGGATCGATCCTAGACCAACCGCGCACCAGGCGGACGCTTTACCACTAGGTCCCCCCCCCCCCCCCCCCCGCCCCGCATGGTATGCGACAAACCACCATTCCAAGGTTTGATGATCCTATATGGATTGACAAGGAAGATATGTACCTGGACGAAAAAAGTTAACTGGACAAATGGTATTTTTGTCCCACCCCTACACACACACACCTCAGGTATGGACTTGACAGAATATGCCACATTTTCTCTTAATGAGCATCGATCATGCGACATAACACGTCTCAAGTGCAAGCTTTACCACTGAGATACGCCCCACTGACTCCGTTTTACACAGTGTTAAATTACTTACCCGAACGAGTATACAAGACAAGGCTTTTTCAACTCATAGGGAGGGTCCATACAAACATCCCATCCACCGTCACCATTGCGTCCCTGGCGAACAATGTTATTACACTTCACTTGGACTTTATTTATATAGCTGGAAAAAAAATGTAAGCTAAAAGTAAAGTAGCAGATTTAGAATGGTGCCATGATTAGTCACATTCGGCGAAGCCACCCCCCCCCCCCCAAACAAAAAACAAACAAAACAAAAATACAAACCAACAACAAAAATAAACAAAACAAAAAATATCTTAGAATACTTGTAAAAAAGACGAAATGAGTAATGTTTTCTTTAGTTGAATTGGGAGAGAGACCAACCTCACCTAGATCTGCCAGAACTACACTGAAATATAACCTTTAAAGGCGCAGACCAGAGTTTCATCCCGTGAAACTGGACACCAAGTTAGGTTAATCTACACACACATAACACATTTTGATAAAGTTACAATACAGTGAAACAAGATTCTGTGAGGTCTAAAACACGTAAATACCGTTAAAAAGTAGACAAGAGCTCGTTTCCATAACCGTTACCTCTCAGAGAGACGTGCGTTTTTAAAAATAAGAAAAATGAATTTCGTGGTATTAGAAAACACCAAGATGACCCGAAACACTTCGGATGTTAGAAATGGTCAATATAAACAATGAAATCTCTAAGTAATGGTTGATTTCACTTATCAAAAAGGGCTTTAATAGTGAACAATACGTCGTAGTGTTTAAACACTAGGGTCTGTCACTTTAAGGTAAGAATAAATTAGATCGTTTGAATGCTGTTAGCAAAGCAAAAGAACTAAAACGGCAAACCCGTGATGACTCGCACAACAATGTCATGTTGAATGGTGAAGATATAGATTAATCAAAATAACTACCAAACAGATGTTTTTCAAGTAGGTATGATCAATACCAAATGCCATTAACATTTTGTAATACATTCCACATTCCCATTTATTCAGAGCATATTACATAATTACAATATTTCCCTTAATAGCTGAAAACTTTCTAACATTTAAGGTTTCTAAAATTATTTGTTAAATGTTTTTTTTATCCATTTCTCTGTTATCACATTTATGAACACAGAGATGTGCACTTTAAACAATATCAAATGGCTGAACATGTATACCAACTATTAAAGCAATCCATGAAAAGATTCGAAAGTTATATGCAGTTCAACAAAGTTTAAAATGACCTTGACCTTACATTCGGGTTAAATACATTGGCTTGAGAGGTGTTTTGTTGAAAGATTTCTTTACGGGACAGTCCCATGCACTTCGGTTTCAGATGCACTTGAAATATGTAAAAAGATATTCCTCAGCCATTTACATGAACAAATCTAAAATTTAGCTCTGTATTCCAAGTAGTTTGTGAGAAATGGTAATTTTGCTAAACATGGTAGATGTTAAAGTTAGCTTGAAAATTACTGCCATCATCAATGTCCCATTATTCCAGCAAATAATGTACATAAAAACCTGAAATTGTGGCATTGGGACTAACAAGGTTATAAAGATCTGATATATAGTTCATTGGAACTTTTCAGTAATTAAACCGAATGCTTAGAAACAACTGAAAAATAACTAAAATTATATTTAATCTTACGAACTGTCATTTTTGAGACACTAAAACAGTTTTATTTACACATTTAAATTTTTCTCTCTACCAAATCCGTACCCACTGCTGTATAAATCTTAAATATTACAACTATCTGATGATTAATTATGGAACAACATCTTTCTGAAATAGGAAAGAAGTCGTTTTGGGGCCATTTTCAGTGGGGGAAAAAACGCATGTGGATACATACTAGTCACAAGAATTTAAGAGCCACACAGACACTGCTGTGCCAGTGGTATGGCAACTTCCTTGCCGCTAAAGGATGACGGAATAGCTCATTTGCAGACATCTCGCTACTTATCTCATAGATATGCTTATCATTCAGACTCGACCAAAGCCCAGAATGCTCAGTTTACGTTTTGGTGGCACAGTTATCCGAGCCAGATTGCAAAGAATTTATAGAAATATATACCCTCCCAACACTAATCAAACATGGAAAGTGTTAACATAAAAAGGGAGTTTAACGTGCTCCATACAGTTTTCAGACAGGTGTCCTGCCTAATCAGAAAAAAAGTTTTAAAACGTTTTGGATTTATTTTAAGCATTTGCCATACGCTTTCTATTGGCAACCAAAAAATCTGTGAGTAAAAGATTCATGTTCATGCAATCTGAAATGCTTTATTCAAGTCTGTAGCCTACTTTTCATTACCGCCCCTGATTATGTTTTTTTCAATTTTATAAAACGTGTGGTAAAATTTGTTACTAGCCCTCAACTTGTTGTGAGTAGTTTACTTTAAATATCCCAAACTAGTCTCATTTTAATGGTATGTAGTTTATATGTATCTAATTTCATTATTTATATATAAGTCCATCTTATGTTTCAATTATGCAGAGAGAGAGAGAGAGAGAGAGAGAGAGAGAGAGAGAGAGAGAGAGAGAGATATGGAAGAATGTCCTAGAAGGAAATATACAGGAATGAGTGAGTTGTGAATTTACGTAAGCTTTTTAATTAGATAAGAGAGGTCCACAGTTCAGCCAGCAAACGTTTCGTTAACGTTCGCGAACTATTTGTTTGCTTAACGACGTGGCTATTTAGTTCTCCGTGAAGCCCATAATATCAGCCTATCGGACATTTTTTCTGTTCGGTCTGGCTGAACTAAGCCATGCTGTATTGAGCGTTAGGGCGATGTGACATATTTTGCCACAAGGAAGAAATTCTAGGTACAAATACATCTATTACAGGTTCCATTAGACCAAATCAATTCCTATTGCCGATAATGTTAACGTTTACTAATAAAACTGATATAAGCAGCGTTTCAACACACCCAGGAAGTACATCAATAGAAAGTGTGGCACCTCACATCTAATCTAGCTGCAAGAAAATGGGGGGTCACGTATCATTTAAGAGATTTAATTTATGTTTTTAATAGCAACCGTCATTTTTGCTGGAAATTGCAGTTCCATTTTTGGGGGTACCCCGCATTAGTTTCAACCTCTGGTATATACTGCATAACAACTGTATAACAAATAAAAGTGTATTTATTTATTGTCAATGGATAATAGTATTTGCACAAATAATCAATGTCACATATTACTACCAATCACACCCACAGCTGCTTTTACTCCGTAAATATTTGACGGTGCACGTCGAACCTTGACACGGTACTCTCTTCTTTGGTACTATGCAACCTATATCAAAAAAATATATTTTTCAAAAAGTGTCCAATTGGGTGTTTTCATGACTATCAGGATCTTCTGTGTTCTGATATGATGTGACAACATAATTGAAAGTGTTGTTCCTACAGTGCAACCTGATTTAATGTACACCTCAGGAAGCATCAGTGTTATGCAAAGTTGTATATACAAATGCAATATATCATATTTAAAAAAACAAAACAAAAAACAATACTACTCTTGAAGATACATACTATGGGTTGGTTGTGTATGCTTAGTTGTATATGTAGTGTGTGCATGCATAGTCAGAGTCTCTCATTTCCAATAAATAATTACCTTAAAACTCATTTATTGCAGTGACCCTGTGTTTTGAAAGACTTTAATGGGCATATGATAAGAACTTCACTAGAAAAAAAGCATATTACATGTGGTATCTGAAATGAAGACCACTGCATCCACAAATAGTAGTAAATTAATGTGGTACACATCATAGTGGGGTAAACACCCAAGGTATGGACTATGCTTGGATGTCAAGTCACTGAATGCAATATTTTCAAACCCATCAGCCTAGTTGGTTTTTATATATGCATTATTAAATCCACTGACAGCTACCAATATATCTGTTGATATTTTATTAATAATCTCCAGTGATTGGTGCTTACAGACATGTATCATAGCTAGAGTTATCATTAGGGTTTTACATCTTTATTTTTTATTTGTCATAAAAAAAGCACATTCAATCCATCAAAAGAGAGCGAAAGTCATTTTTCTTTAATTATTTTCTGTTTTAACTGAATATAATATTTATATCGTATGCATTACTACAATCTGTAATGTAACACATCATTTACATAGTAATATTGGAAAATATAGCTTTACAAGTGTGGTGATAGTGGAAGATAATACTAACACACTCCTAGGTAGGTTAACAAATGTGTCAAAATTGCTCTTGTACTTGGTATATACTTCAAATACCCTTTACTATAGAAAACTCACTGAATATATGGACAAGATTTAATGAACTGACCTAAAGCTATCATTACCAAGCTTATATATGTGTACAAATAAAGAAGAGAATGCAAAATGGCTACACAGAACCCACTTCTGTAGATTTTAATGTTTTTGCCAAACTCACAAAAACAATTGTAAAAACTCCCATATTTGCCTAAAACATAATTCACCAACCTAAAAAGTATGTTAAAATTACAGCAGAAATCAGGTTATTTAAATATAGTCATTCCAGAGCCAATTGCATTCAAATACACATTGTTAATGGAGATCTAAAAGCTTAACCTAATATTAGCTAACATTATTTTTTAACTAAAAATTAATTATTACTAACAGCTTATTTCATCTTGCCTAGACTTATTATCCTAAATAAGATTAGTGTTATATGACATGTCCATCACCTTGGATAAATAAGCTTTAAAATATTTTAAGTAAAAAATATGGACCAAAATCTCCCATTGGTCAGCACAGACTTTTTTTCAAACTCTATTCTCAGCAGTTCACAGTAAATTAATGCCAAGGTCAAGGTCATTATGAACTCCCATGCCTGAGTGTAACCTAATTAAGCAATTATGACTGTCAAATAACAGTAAATGGCACACAATATAAAATAATGATAATATAGTGAATATATGCTATAGGTTCCATTAGACCAAATCAATTCCTATTGCCGATAATGTTAACGAGTACTAATAAAACTGATATAAGCAGCGTTTCAACACACCCAGGAAGTACATCAATAGAAAGTGTGGCACCTCACATCTAATCTAGCTGCAAGAAAATAGGGGGTCACGTATCATTTAAGAGATTTAATTTATGTTTTTAATAGCAACCGTCATTTTTGCTGGAAATTGCAGTTCCATTTTTGGGGGTACCCCGCATTAGTTTCAACCTCTGGTATATACTGCATAACAACTGTATAACAAATAAAAGTGTATTTATTTATTGTCAATGGATAATAGTATTTGCACAAATAATCAATGTCACATATTACTACCAATCACACCCACAGCTGCTTTTACTCCGTAAATATTTGACGGTGCACGTTGAACCTTGACACGGTACTCTCTTCTTTGGTACTATACAACCTATAGGGGCGCTATTCACCAGACGTTATCAAAATAATTTATCATCCACACATTAATTTATATAATTCAGCTTGGTACACAACAAAAGCCTTCTAAGCTTTTGCCCCTGCGCGTGCTGTAACCTCACCGTGGTGCAGGGGTGTAACATTCTCTTTGAGAATGGCCAATACAGCACACATTGAAGTTTAGAGTAAAAGTCAGTATCTCTCTGTGATATTTGTATTTTGCACAGTTCTTTACACTGTTTTTATTTATATCTTGAATTTTTCTGTTGATGTTGATCATCACCTTATTTGTTTCCATTACCATAGTTTGACACCCAATAGCCGATGTATTTTTCGTACTGGGGTGTCGTTAAACATTCATTCATTCATTCTAAGCTTTTGATAAACCAGTCACATTTTGCAGGTTGAAACGAATAATGAACTAGTGAGTTCACCATGGGTTGACGAGGGGAGGGGTGGGATCCTGACAAGTATTTTAATTAATGAGGTGCATTAACCGTTACTTACGTGTGGTATATTCTGGCTAACTCTTCGTGAGATGTCGCTAAGGTGATATTTTGGAATTCTGGAGGTCCTATAAAATTCTGAAAAGGAATATTAAAATAAATAAATACAAACAAGTGTGTATCTTTCTACTTCACAAGATTATTAAATAACTCACTACTTCAAATTGGTTATTACAGAAATGATTATGGAATTTTAAAAAAATTTAAATAATGGACCACTAAAACATAGTCTGATGTAATCACCACCAAACACAAACTACATTTATAGGATACGCCGCCTTTCCTCTCCACCCAATAGAAAACCAGGATTATAATTGTACCTTGCATTAAAATAACTATAACAACTATAATATAACACTGCTACCACCACCACCATACTACTTACAATAATAAAATACAATACTAAAAATTAACATGTTTAAGACAAAGTAGCTATAGGAGTATAACTTTCTCTGTACGTCGGTCCATCTGATCATCTCTGTCTGTCTGTCTCTCTCTCTCTCTCTCTCTGTCTCTCTCTCTCTCTCTCTCTCTCTCTCTCTCTCTGTCTATTCCTCTCTTTCATTTGAATCCCTGTATGTTTGTTTGTCTCTTTATCTTCAATTCCTCATTCTCTCTCCCTCTCCACTTCTCTCTCTCTTTCTATATCTCTCTCCCTTTGTATTCCTCTCTCTCAATCTCTGTATGTTTATCTTTGTGTCTAGCTTTCATTCCTCATTATCTCTCTATTTCTCTCTCAATCCTTGTATGTTTTTCTATCTTATATTTTTCACTCTCTCCATTTATCCCCTTCTGTTTCATCCTCTGTCTGTCAGTCTGTCTGTCTGTCCCTCCCTCCTTCCGGCCCTCTTTCCTTCCGTCCCTCTCTCCAAAACCTCCCTCTCCAAACCCTCCCTCCCCCCTCTCTCTCCCTCTCTCCAAACCTCCCTCCCCCTCTCTCTCTCTCTCCCCCCCTCTCTCTCTCTCTCTCTCTCTCTCTCTCTCTCTCTCTCTCTCTCCCTCCCTCTCTCTCCCCCCCCCTCTCGTTTTTCTTTTGCTCTATCTATCTCACCATTATTTGTTGAGGTGGTAGTACTAGTGTTGGTCCTCTCTTAGACTCTGTTTCACTAACGTCTTTGATTTTCTCAATCACTTTGTACGTCGTCACCGACGTCGACCACTTGTAAATCACTGCACCGAACATGCCACATGTCAACAGGAACAGTATGGTCTGTACTTTTGACATAAAAATCTTCATTTTGAAGACGACACCTTGTCAGTAGACAGTGCGCGAATTGAAAATGGCACTGGGCAAACTTGGAATTATGTCCGTATTTAAAGATATTTCTGAAAGAAAGAAAAATATATAGAAACGTTAAAACTGCTACCCGTAGGCTAGTGATTAGACCGTAACCGTAACATTTCGACATTTTTACCCGCCAACTTATACATTACTTTTTTGTACTTACTTGTACAATGTTTTGATTAAATTATCAAGGCATATGCCTGCAATTGTCATAATAATGTTTACTCGTAGAATGCAGGAAATTGAATTTCAAGACATTTAGTTTTTAAAAAATGCTGTGGAATTTTCTACCGTCAAACCCATCTATAGTCCGTCGCACAGAGAACGCCCTTTTTCATACTATGAAATTTACTACAAGTTATTTATTTCTGAGACGACTGATTTGTAATTTGGACACAAAAATAGTAAAAACAATTTATTTCCAAAACACTTTTACTTTTCTTCAAACGTCAAACCAAACTGAAATTATTTATAAAACAAACAGCATTTTTATACAACGATTGGACGGACTATAACATTGACATAAACGCATTACCAAACGAGTTAAACCAGATCAGTGGAGGTGAAAGAATGAAATACTGTCCTACATAGTCACTTGAAAATAATACAAAGCAAAACAACCAAAAAACCCAGAAGACCCAGAATTGTAATTATAACGAATTATCTGACTGCATCGTACAGTTATTCCTTGTAAGTAATTTTTTCATGATTTTATCCAATAATTTGGTACACATCTGGGCCCCGTTCCACGAACGAATTGTAGCTAAGGTTAATTGTAGTGATTTAAGGCGAGTTTTACAACTGGCACCGTAAACTTTACAGCCGTTCCACAAAGCAACCTTACGGTAGTCGTAAGTGCTCCTTTAATTATTAATAAATTCTTTGCAAAGAAGTGCTAATTAGTTAAATAATAAATTGTTTTTACCGACTTTTCGGAACATGTTGGATGTATTCATTGGCATGGGAAAAACATGAATTAACTGTGTCAATTTATTCGGTAAGCGATAATTGCCGAATGTATAAGACATGAGAGTTATCTCCCTTATTTTCGTGTGAAGGTCGTTAGGCCTAGACTGTTTTTCATCGATCACAGAGTTTCATAAAAGGTATTTGGTATATATTAGATCCATTTTTACACAAAGAGTTAGTATCCTTCTTCAAAAAATATCAAATAATCATCTAACTGCCATTTGACATCTACGTTAGTGGCTTACAACTGCCTCGTACCAATTGTAAATTTTCACTATAACTTACGACGATAGTAAGTTACGCCGTGTCGTGGAACGGGCTGACGATCGTAGAAAAAAATTAAGGTCTCGATGGTAGGTATTTACGACAATAGTAGGGCTAAGATCGCTTAGTGGAACGGGGCCCAGGTGATTATAATATATTATACATTCAGCGTTTACACACACACACACACACACACACATACACACACACACATACACACACACATATATATATATATATATATATATATATATATATATATATATATATATATATATATGTATGTATGTATGTATATATGTATACAAAACATATTCGTCGTGAAAAATACTTCTAGGCCTAAACGGTTTTCCATTCACCAGCATGTTATGATGCAAATGCAAAAAAATTGCATTTCAAAACATCTAGTTTTCTAAATTACACTTGCCTAAAAAAGGTCAATATTTGACAATATACACCTACAACCCCCTCCTCACCACCTCCCCGTCCTCTTTCAGTGGCTTCAGCTAGCGGCGCGCAGTGTCGGGCTTAACCTATATGCCACCCACTCGTCCAACTCTACGTACTTCCCTACACACGCACCTGTATTATTAAAGGGACAGACGCTAGTTTTTAAACACTACGGCATACTGTTCACTATTAGAGCCGTTTATGATCAGTGAAATCAAACATTACTTATATTTTATTCTTTAGAGAATCCATTTCCAAACAACCGAAGTGTTTCTGGTCATCCTGGTTGTTTCTAAAACCACAAAATGCATTTTTCATATTTTTAAACACACACGTGCGTCTGAGAAATAACAGTTATGGAGTCGAGTTTTAGTCTATTTTAACGATATTTCACCGTTTCAACGTCAAAGACTTTCTTGTAACTTTATTCAAATGTGTTACATGTTTGTAACTTAACCAAACTTAGTGTCCATGTTTACGGGTTGAAACTAATTTCTGCGTCTTTAATACCATCGATTATCGTTTAACTTTAATATTCAACTAACAACATGAAGTGGTGATTCAGTCGTTGGAAAACTCCGTGGGAGGCTGGATGGGCTGAAGAAATGACGACAGAGCAGAGAGGGGTGCTGGAAAATGTCGATAAACAGGTTCTTAAATTAGTTCTCACACAGTATAATAAGTCTCACCTTCCTAATGTAAACGTTCAATTCTAGAAACAATGCACAGCACTGCCGTGTTTTCAACATCAGCGGCCATCAATTTAATATTCTGTACAGCTAAACAAAATTAAAGTACAAAATTAATGCACAGTACGTTAATCTGGTTTTGCGTAACCCATATTTCGTTCGCGCATTATATATAGTACATCATTTATTTAGAATGAGTTATGCACAAACAAAATGGGTTACTTGATGGGGGGGAGAGAGAAAGAGAGAGAGAGATAGAGAAGAGAGAGGGATGGAGGGAGGGAGAGAAGAAGAAGAAGAAGAGAGAGAGAGAGAGAGAGAGAGAGAGAGAGAGAGGAAGGGAGGGAGAGATAGATATTGAGAGAGGGTACTCGCTGTCGCCACTTCATGTGCTACTCTTTTTGATTAGCAGCAAGAGATCTTTCATATGCACCATCCCACAGACGGGATAGTACATACCACGGCCTTTGATATGCCAGTTGTTGCTTAATAGTGCAGAACTGATGTCGCCCTGCGTTTTTTGTTATTGTCCCTACTATAAATAGTATATTGTGTCAATGAGTTGACACAGGGCTTTGTTGTCGAACCCCCGCTAGTGTTCATCCATGAGCTTAGCAGGTTAGTTCTACAATGAACACAGCTGGTACACTGACGGTCTATTCTGCCGTTCATTTTATCAAGCCCAAACAAACAAAATAATAGTTGTGGTTCCGATGACCCGACCGTCCCAAGAAAACCGTGCGACATCTTTAAAGGAATGCTTGGGCAAGGCTTTTTTGACTGGTAGGCACATTCAACGATATTTAATACACATTATAGCTTAATATCAACAAGTATACTGGTATAGTGAATTAATAAAACGGTACATAAAAAAAAAAGCCCCACCCTTACCGATCAAATCTAAATTGATATCAAGAACAAGCGGATTTAAAAAAAAAACTTTTGCACAATATTCAACAGAGATTAAATAGCGTTCGGTTCGCTCTCTTGCTATACATAAAATTTCAGTCTTTATAAAATGCCTACCTACACCAAATAGTTTGCCTAAAAAAAAAATAATAATAATTAAAAAAAAAAAAAAAAAAAAAATAGAAGAAGAAAAAAAGAAGATTTGAAACTACATACCTTAATTTGTCTGGTTTATGTAATTGGAATTACAAATATTATTCTGTTTGGCCTAACTGGTAGTGTAACATTTTTAACACCAAAGGTTATGCAGGTTAATAGATTAATCTTTGAAGTTCCTGTACCGTCATTAGTGGAATGTTTGATGAAAGTGCGATAGTTTTCCATTTCCAATAATCCCTCACAACTGATATTTACTGAAGGCCGTAGCATGTGTTCTCTTGGCTGTGGGAAAGTCCATATATAAATTATTCATTGCTGCTGCTCGTCAGTAGCAAATACACCTACCTCACGATACGAAACGTATCACGATACACCTACCTCACGATACGATACGTATCACAATACACCTACCTCACGATACTAAACGTATAACGATACACCTACCTCACGACAGGAAACGTATCACAATACACGTACCTCACTGTACGATACGTATCACGATACACCTACCTCACGATACTAAACGTATAACGATACACCTACCTCACGATACGATACATACCCCAATACACCTACCTCACGGTACGATACGTGTCACGATACACCTACCTCACGATAGGAAACGTATCACAATACACTTATCTCACGATAGGAAACGTATCACAATACACCTACCTCACGATATGATACGTATAACAATACACCTACCTCACAATACGATACGTATAACGATACGATACATATCACGATACACGGTAATTTACTATGTTTTCCCCGTTAAACAAGAAGTTGAAGTTTGGGTGAAGTGATTTAAAAATAAGAAATAAACATGATGAAAGTAAAATACTGATACACTAAGTTTTAATACAGAAAGTTAAAGTTAAAGTATATTTTGTTCAACACCACCACTAGAGCACATTGATTTAATAATCATCGGCTATTGGATGTCAAACATATGATCATTTTGACACAGTCATAGAGAGGAAACCCGCTATATTTTTCCATTAATAACCAGGGATTTTTTTCAGGATTACCAAATGTTTGACATCCAATAGCCGATGATTAATTAATCATTGAGCTCTAGTGGTGTCGTTAAATAAAACAAACTTTATCTTTAAAGGCATATTGTCACAGACCACTGACCTATGTACTGGTCTAATAAAGTATTACCTGAACAAAATGTACTTTATTCAACCATCTTCATAACCACCATACTCCATTTATTAATGACATTTTGTAAAAATAATTGAATTATGGCAATGGTCCATAATTCAAAAACTAAAATTACCGAGAGGGATGACATGGATTTCACTCCATCATGGTTCAGTTAAGGTGATGCAATAGCTAGATTTGGTTTCCAACAATTTTTTTTTATTATTCATTGTTAGAGAAATAAGGTCCTTAAATCTGTGACAGTATGCCTTTAACTACCTATAAAATGTAATGTATTTTGCAGCGCACTGTATGACTGCACGAAACACACTTGTAGTACGAACTATCCAGCATTTTAACAAACGCCGTCGCTATGACAACGTGTAATCGGACCGTAGAGCTAGAACTGGATATTATGATAACGTTTTGAGTCACGATATATCGCGACATGTTTGCTGTATCACGATACGTATCATAGCATATTAATGATAGCAGCGTGTTTTAATGAAAAGTTTGTTTTGTTTAACGACACCACTGGAGCACATTTATTAATTAATCATCGGCTATTGCATGTCAAACATTTGGTAATTCGTAGTCATCAGAGGAAACCCGCTACATTTTTCTTAATGCAGCCGTAGATCTTTTATATGCATTTTCCCACAGACAGGACAGCACATACCACAGTCTTTGTCCAGTTGTGATATGCAATGGTTGGAACGAGAAAAAACCCCAGTCAGCTGAATGGATGAACCGAGGTGGTTCGATTCTGCGACGCAAACACCTGAAGCGAGCACTCAACCGATTGAAGTAAATTGCCCCCCCCCCCCCCCCCCCCCCCCCCCCCCGGTTTTAATGAAGGCTTCTAGCAGATTTTTTTATTATTTTTTTAATACAAGTTGAACTTCATTATAATATTTCTTACACACACGCCCGTTGGTGAGAAGATCATTCGTTATTTTTGATAACACATACTTGTTTACACATGTACGTGTGCTAACAATTGCAAGACATATGACTGGCTGCTCTTAGGTGATGACCAGACCACCAATGCCATGTATCCAATGAAAAAACGGCACGGTCGAAATCGATTACACTGTGACGTATACAATCATTTGTCTGTGGCACGTAAATTAGCTTTAAGGGCAAAGGCTGTAAATAACTTTCAGTCGAAAAAGATGATAAAATTTACTTAAAACATGGTTTTTGAGGATATGTAAGAAATATAATAATACATTCATGTCCGACAGATACCATTTATGTTACAACTCGTTGTTTAAAAACGTATGAAACTCGCTTTCGCTCGTTATATACCTTTTAAAGCAACTCGTTGTAAGATAAATGGTATCTAACGGCCGCTCATGTATTATTCTCTATTTAAAACATGAATATGGATCACTTCAGTATATTAAGGTTTATTTAATAACGTGAAAGCTTTCCGGTTGACACCCGATGATTAATAAATCAATGTGCTCTAGTGGTGCCGATAAAAAAAAAGAAAAAACCTTTTAGCTTTCCGTTTTTTCAAATCTATCAACAGATTGTAGCAGGATGTAGCCCAGTGGTAAAACGTTCGGTTGACGCGCTGTCGGTCTGTCGCCGTTTCATGGGCTACTCTTTATGATCAGCAGCAAGGGGTCATTCATATGCACCATCACACAGGCAGGATAGCACATACCACGGCCTTTGATATACCAGGCGTGGTTCACTGGATGGAACGAGAAATAGCCCAATGGCCCCACTGACGGGGATCGATCCCAAACCGACCTCGCATCAAGCGAACGCTTTATCACTGGGATACGCCCCCCCCCCCCCCCCCCCCCCCCCTCCCACCACCATTTGAATGATAATAATCTAATAGTATACAGATAATACTGTGTATCCCGACCTAAAGTACTGTCGGAAATAGAATCAAAATTATTTTCGTCGATTATTTCTTACATATTAAACAGACAAGTAAATATTATGTAAATATCTATTTAATGATAGTCTACCTAATTTAGCATTTACTTGTTTGGGCTCTCATTGATGTACAAGGTGGTGTTTACTCTTGAAATTAAAAGATATGTCAGTAAACAGGTGATTTTGTGCACTTTATTGGAACAGACTATAACAAATGTTGGTCAACGTGTGTCAATTTCATTGCTGTTACAATATTGGAGGGACTGTTTCTGATGACAGTTTACCCCTATTCGCCTTCGAAACAAATTATTTGTAGACTTTTGAGCAAAACTGTCACGGACCATTTTGAGTTTGTGATCTATTATACCGGTGTTAAAGGTCCTATCTCAGTTGCATAATGACAGCTATTGCAAATCATGTTTTTATTAAATTATGCTTCAACATTTAAAGACTACACCTTTAACTATATGCCCTTAAATGATTATAGGAAATAATTTTATCTACTAGTAGAAAATACATTTTTATATAGAGAATCTTTATCACAAACAGATGCTCACATAGAACTAGGATATAGCACCTTTAAGCGGTTACAAGATTGTATAAATTTCTAATGTACTTATATTGAATTTATACTCACTAAATATGTTGGTCATAATTAATAATTTATGCTGCAATTCAAAATACTCAGTTAACTTGCAGTTTTAAATTAAAAGTTTATTTTAGGGTAAATGAAATTGACGCATATCGTCAAAATGTGTTATAGCCTGTTCCAATAAAGGTCACAAATCTCCTGTTTACTGACATCTTTATTTTAATTTCAAGAGTAAACAACATCAGTGAGAGCCAAAACAAGTAAATGCTAAAGTAGGTAGAAAGTAAAGTTTCTTTTATTTAACGACGCCACTAGAGCACATTGATTTTTTTATCTTATCATCGGCTATTGGACGTCAAACATATGATCATTCTGACACTGTTTTTTTTAGAGGAAACCCGCTGTCGCCACATATGCTACTCTTTTTACGACAGGCAGCAAGGGATCTTTTATTTGCACTTCCCATAGGCAGGATAACACAAACCATGGCCTTTGTTGAACCAGTTATGGATCACTGGTCGGTGTAAGTGGTTTACACCTACCCATTGAGCCTTGCGGAGCACTCACTCAGGGTTTGGATTCGGTATCTGGATTAAAAATCCCATGCCTCGAGAGAGGGGGGAGAGGGGGGGGGGGGGGTTCGGACGAATCCCCCCCCTCACCCGCTGAAGCAAATGGTCCGCTTTCAGAACTAAAACATACAGGTTTATACATATGGAGTTTCTGGTGGTGCAAAAACAAAATAGAAAAAGGTCCACTTGGTTGATATTTGAACCCCCCCCCCCCCCCCCCCCCCAGGTCCAGATCACGCTACGCCCCTGCCTTCCTTCTGGAGCTCGTAACGACGTACGATAAACTTGGTTTCTTCCTTCCGTGCCTAACGTAACAAGTGGAGGTAGTATTTCAACCGAATATTCGAATATTCGCTCTTCATTTCAATCGAATACCGAACACAAATGCCTGTCATATTTGGACGATTATTCACTATAATTTACACCTGGAAAGTAATTAAAGGGACATTCCTGAGTTTGCTGCATTGTAAGATGCTTCCGATTAATAAAATATTTCTACGATTAAGCTTACATATTAAATATATTTTCTTGTTTAGAATATCAGTATCTGTATATTCAATGTGTTTCTGGTCGTCTTAATATTTGTAAGAAACCCAAACTGGATTTTGTCTTCAAATAATTTCGTACGTACGAAATTTTTTATTTAAAGAAATGAAATGAAATTTAACATAGTACAAATATTAGAACGATCAGAAACACGTTTAATATATAGCCACTAATATTTTATGCAGAAAAATATACTTGATATGTAATTACCACCGTTAAAAAGTTTCTGTTAGTCGATAACATCTTAAAAATTGCAGCAAAGTCAGGAATGTCCCTTTAAGCACCACGTAGTTTTCACCATGCCACTTCGCAAGTAAGCGTGACCACTTGATATCAAACACTGAAATTAATGTTCTGTGTATACTGATGATATTGAAAGAGACCGACGGCATCAATATTTAATGTTCTAGGGTAAAACACAGATACTGTAGATATGCATGAAGATGTATTTTCATTTCGTTTAATTTCAACATATTTTCGTGCTTATATACAATTAAGGTTCAAGCACGATGTCATGGGCACACACCTCAACTAGCTGGGCTGTCTGTCCAGGACAGAAGGTTAGTTATTAGTTGGTCAGTGGTTAGTGAGAGAGAAGAGGGTGTAGCGGCCTTAAACCTACCAACTGAGCCTTTAAGAACTCGTTCTGGGTTGGAGCTGGTACCGGGCCCGGTTGCGAACCCTGTACCTACCAGCCTGTAGTCCGATGGCTTAACCACTGCGCCACTGAGGCCGGTTGAAGATGTATACAGTAATTAACTACGGAGCTGGAATCACACTGCTGTGCTTCTCATAAATAATGAATTGATGCAATCTCGGTAACTACTCGTTTTATTTAACGACGCACTCAACACATTTTATTTACGGATATATGGCGTCGGACATATGGTTAAGAACCACTCAGATATTGAGAGAGGAAATCCGCTGTCGCCACTTCATGGCCTACTCTTTTCGATTAGCAGCAAGGGATCTTTTATATGCACCATCCCATATACAGGATAACACATACCACGACATTTGATATACCAGTCGTGGTGCACTGGCTAGAGCAAGAAATAGCACAATGGGCCCACCGACGGGGATCGATCCCAAACCGATCGTACATCAAGCGAACGCTTTACCACTGGGCTACGTCCCGCCCATCATAGAAAAGGAATACTGTTAAAACTCTCAATATCCGGTTTAAACCATGTAGGCACGAACAACTACTTGTAGGCTCCTTTTTGGATGAAATACAATTCAGGTGGTGTTTAATTAATATCCAGGTGTATATTGATTATACTTTTACCTTAAACAACATACAGTTTATATAGTGAATACTCTCCATACCTTCCCCTCCATCCCACCCCTCGGCAAGTTTCCTTATTTTCATCCCTCTATTATAAAAAATATATATAACATTAGGGTTGATGAATATAACGAATATTAATAAGGGGGAGGGGTTTCGGAACTCTTTCCCACCCCTCCCCTCCAATTCTACACAACACATTTTGTGATCAATTGGTGCAGGGTTTAGGGTTTGGGTCAACATTAGGGTTAGATTACGGTTAGGACCAAGGTAACGAAGGTTATATCTGAACATGTTTCTATCGGAGTCCAGCCGATCCGAAGCTGCACGTTGAGTCGAAGGTAACTCAAGCTCAAGCTGGATCGAAGGATATCAAATTTGTATTTTATTTATTGATGTTTCAAACGACTGGCAAAGAAAACCCGTATCAGCCTATTCACTAATATGACAGTGTAAGTCAGCACCACGCCCGAGTAATGGGCCATGCTGCAACGAATATCACCAACTAAGAACATGTTAAAGCACTTACCTTGCGGAGCAGACGTACCCAGGCCAAAATGGCCGTGTGACGACAAGGTCAATAAACCTGTCGTTGAATTCTGCCGCTTTGTTCAGGTAATCCGATGGGGCGCTAAAGGCTGTCCTTGGAACATGGACCGAGTCTGCTATTTTCCCACGACAGAGCGTGCATGTACTAACAGTTGGCTTTGTTTTAACGACACCACTAAAGCACATTGATTTATTAACCATCGGCTGTTATAATGTGTCAAACATTTGGGTCATTGTGATAAGCAGTGGGAGGATTCGAAAACCTGCAAAATGTTTGCATTAGCAGCAAGGAGTCTTTTATATGTACTTTCCAACAAACAAGACAGCATAATATACCACAGGTTTACATATCCAGTCGTGTACAAGGGTGGATCCAGCAACTTTTGTTCATGTGGTGGGGGGGAGGGAACCAGTGGGAAAAGGGTATATATACTACTCAAAAGAATTTAAGGGTCAAAAATTTATAACCAAATAAGTTTCAGAGTGTATTAGATTGATGATGTAAACTACACCAAAAATTTAATTTATTGTTCCATATTTACAAAAAAATCACAAATAAACGTCACTGTATACAAGAAAGTCACATGGCATGCTGTCAAAGTTGAAGGTTGTCAAACATGGATTTTACACAGAACATTCGTTTAATAGTGTGTGAATCCACCCCTGGCGCGAATACACTCGACACATCGTTGCCTCATGCTGTTGATCAGACGTCTGAAGAACTCTTGGGGAATGGACTGCCACTCTGCCATAAGAAGTTGACCCAGGCATGAAGGTTGGCCGGAGGGGCATGGTTATCCCGAACTCTCCTGCCTAATTCGTCACAGGCGTTCTCTATTGGGGCCAAGTCAGGCGAATATGCTGGCCAATCCATCAAGGCGATACCTTGTTGTCTGAGAAAGTCCGTTACCACCCTGGCGCGGTGGGGTCTGGCATTGTCATCCTGCAGAACTGCCCCGCCGCCAATCTGCTTAAGGCCTGGGAGAACCAACGGCCGGATAATCTCATTCAGATAGCGGATTCCATTCAGATAGAGATGCCGCCCCACACCATGACGCTGCCACCACCGAACCGGTGACGTTGTCTAACGTTAACGTCAGCGAAGCGCTCCCCAGGACGTCTGTAGACACGAACCCGACCGTCGTTGAACTGGAGACTAAACTTGGAATCATCAGTGAACCTCACTCGACCCCACTGAACACGTTGCCACCGCAGATGAAGTGTGCACCAGTGACGTCTGGCCGTTCTGTGACGTGGTAGGAGTGGTGGTCGAACAGCCTGGCGACAGCAGCGTAAATTATTGGCTCTCAGATGATTGCGTATGGTTTGATCAGACACTCGAGTTCCAGTCGCAGTCCGCAGATTGCACGCCGATTACGCGTGCAGTGGTTGTGCGTTGACGTAGAGCCATATTGGTGATGTAGCGGTCCTCTCTATTTGTAGTGCTTCGGGGTCTTCCCGAACGTGGACGATTTCGAACAGAATTCGTTGCTTGGTACCATTGCCACAGTCGGCCAACGACACTCTGACTGACACCAAGTCTCAGAGCAACATTTCTTTGCGTATTGCCACCCTGAAGCCAAGCAATAGCCCTTCCTCGATCTTCGATAGTCAGTTGACGTCGTACCATTGTCGAATTTGGAGTGTGCACCGTACACGAACGCAAGCTCCAATTATACGGAAATTCAGCATTGGGAACATGGAATACACATGCAAAGCGTGCAAATGAAGCGCTTTGTGAAAAAGCAAGTTATGGGCACTTAGCAGACCTTTCGCTTTCGCCCTAATTTACGTGCAAATGTAAGCATGTTTTCGCCATTAGAACTAGTCGACAGTGTCAATGACAGTGGATTTTAATTCATTTATGGGTTGCTTAGACCCACTTTCGTCAAAATGGAACAATACCATGCGTGACATTATGGTCTAGCTAATATAATTGACATTCAGAAAATAATGTCGAAAATATCGTATGACCCTTGAATTCTTTTGAGTAGTATATATAGATCAACTTGTAAAAGGACTTCCCAATGATTTTGTTTTTAAAAGCAAAACAAAAGAAGAAAAGAGACGAGAGAGAGAGAGAGAGAGAGAGAGAGAGAGAGAGAGAGAGAGAGAGAGAGAGAGAGAGAGAGAGTTTGTGTGTGTGTGTGTGTGTGGTATACTTATGGATGTACAGTGTATGAGTGTGTGTGTGTGTGAGAGAGAGAGAGAGAGAGAGAGAGAGAGAGAGAGAGAGAGAGAGAGAGAGACGGACAGAGAATGAGTAATACTAGTAAGTGGATGAGCAGTATTGCTGTGCTTTATATCAGTAAATCGTGTGGGATTCAGCGTCGTATTGCCTTTGGGCAAACAACTGGACGGCAATCCATCTTAGCTGTCAGATTGAGGGTGCATACGGGTGAACTCGCAGCCCTGTTACTTGTTCTAATGTTAGGCTAAGTGAAAGAAGAATGAATGTTCTCGTCAGGACGACACGAAAAGAGATGAGGTAGATCCTTACGATAAATAAATACATAAATAAATAAATAAATAAGACCTATCTACGTCCGTCTACTTGTTAATTACCTTTCAACCAAGTTGAGGAAGTATGAACTCACTCACTCACTCACTCTCTCTCTCTCTCTCTCTCTCTCTCTCTCTCTCTCTCTCTCTCTCTGTGTGTGTGTATTTGTATGTATGTGTGTGTGTGTACTGTGTGTTTGTGTGTATGTGTGTGTGTACTGTGTGAGTGTGTGTATGTGTGTACTGTGTGAGGATGTGTGTATGTGTACTGTGTGTGCTGTGTGTGTATGTACTGTGTGTGTGAGTGTGTGTGTTTGTTTGTTTGTGTGTGTGTGTGTGTGTGTTTGTTTGTGTGTGTGTGTGTGTGTGTGTGTGTGTGTGTGTGTGTGTGTGAGAGAGAGAGAGAGAGAGGGAAGTCTTGTCAGCGCTAAAACTCTTGATAGACCCTTTAACGTGTTTTGCGTGAGACAGGCATAGATGGCAAGATCAACCTTATTTGGACATTTGGCACGTTTATGTCAATGTTGACGACGATAAATAATGTAATTTAATTTAATGAATAAAAACTAATTTTTACCATAAGTATGTGACGATCAATGTGCTCTAGTGATGTCGTTTAACAAAACAAACAAACAGTCTTATGTCAGGAGTGGGGGAAATTACAATAGTCTGGGTCCCACAGAAAAAACCCTGCATATTTTGAAGATTTTATGAAACTTTCAGGGATTGAAGGTAACATATGTGGCGTCAATCTCCGAAGGGATGCCCACTCATCCGGGCACTATTTTCAAGATGGCCGCCATTTTTCAAAATGGCCATCGTTTTTCGAGGTGTGAACACTAAAAATCATAGAAATAACCGATTTCAA
Source organism: Gigantopelta aegis (assembly GCF_016097555.1). Taxonomy (NCBI): domain Eukaryota; kingdom Metazoa; phylum Mollusca; class Gastropoda; order Neomphalida; family Peltospiridae; genus Gigantopelta; species Gigantopelta aegis. The sequence continues at coordinate 81,289,262 of NC_054704.1, forward strand.
TGATCTTAGTGTCGATTCATATGTTTTTGACGACTCTAAAACTGAATATTGAGTTCGTAATTTCGAAAATCCAACATGGCGACTCGTAGCGGCCATTTTCCAAGATGGCCGCCATTATTTTTGAAAAAATTAATAATTAACCGAATTTCACAATCGTGGTGTCGATTTATATGTTTTTGACCATAGTAAAGACAGATTACAAGGTTTAAAATTTGGAAAATCGAATATTGTGATCAGTAACGGCCACTTTCCAAGGTGGCCACTGTGTTCCATGAAAGTAAAATTGGGCTTAGTTGTCGGAGGTAATCTCTGGTGTCAACTTACATATTTACTCCGAACATTCACCTTGGCAGTGGTAAAGAAGAGTGCATTTGAGTTGAGCTTTTCCGCAAGGTAAGTGCTTTAACATTTTCTTAGTTGGTGATATTCGTTGTAGCATGGCCCATCACTCGGGCGTGGTGCTGACTTATACTGTCTACAATGCAAATGTCACTGAGACAGTTGACAGTCTGAACCTAGCATTGGACAACCAACTGTCACGACGAAGTTGGCCAACTCGCCGATCTCTCGTCTCCAACGACTTTCTAGTTGCTAGTCTCCTAGGACCGATTACTAGTAGTTGTTAATCTGAGCGCACCTGTCGAAGTTGACGGAAGTGGGAGAAACAACAAGAACGCAACTGTCGAGTTGACCAACTCCGTCTTAACAGTTGATGGTTTGACATTAGCATCGGACCTGAAGTGGGCAGTTTCAGAGGAATGAAGCAAAATGGCTGCGCCCGTTAAATATAATATCGTTCACATTTTTACTGTTTTATTAAATTAATATATACTCAAAGGCAAACGTTACTGTGACATGGATTGTTTGGAGTAATACATTTGTGAATGGATTTATGGATGTAAACCAGAGACAATGTACAAGAAACAGCTCAAAGAAATGCAACCAAGCAGCTGTTGCAGCGATTGAATGCTTTGTGCAATAAACATGGAATATTCGGGAGAAATCCTGTTCAGTGTTCACCATAAAAGGCCAGACATTCAGTCGCAAATCATTGCCACTCTGTGCAACCTTCAGAAGTCCAGAAGTCAGAAAACACGATTAGTTAACTGTTTCAAGCAATTTCGTCATGCCACGCCTCAGTGAAAATGACAGATGGCGAATCATAGGGATGCTTGAATCTGGGACCTCGCAGCGTGACGTCGCACGTCAATTCAACGTCCACAGAAACACCATATGGCACTTATGGCAACGATATCAACAAAACAACCAGGTCAGGGACCGTCCCCGAAACGGCCGACCACCCGTGACAACCCATCGCCAAGACGCATGGATCCGAACCACGCTGATCCTTCCTCAGATCTAGAATGGCATTCCCAGGAACTTTCGCCAGCGTTTAGTGGCCTCAATGAGACGACGGAGTTAGGCCTGTATCAATGCTCAAGGTGGACACACTCGCTACTGACTGTGTGAACTTCGCTCTGGATCTCCTCTACTGATGTGGCTCATTTGCATATGGTAGGTGCGCCCTTTTTATGGACTATTGCTCGTTTCCACACTTTCAGATATTTTTCTTTCCATGTTATAACGTGTGTCACAATAACTTTTGGCTTTGAGTATACCAATACACTTGTTCATATTAAGCAATAATGTGCATTGAATATAGCAGAACCGGCCTCGGTGGCGTCATGGTAGGCCATCGGTCTACAGGTTGGTACATACTGGGTTCGGATCCCAGTCGAGGCATGGGATTTTTTTATCTAGATACCGACTCCAAACCCTGAGTGAGTGCTCCGCAAGGCTCAATGGGTAGGTGTAAACCACTTGCACCGACCAGTGATCCATAACTGGTTTAACAAAGGCCATGGTTTGTGCTATCCTGCCTGTGGGAAGCGCAAATAAAAGATCCCTTGCTGCTAATCGGAAAGAGTAGCCCATGTAGTGGCGACAGCAGGTTTCGTCTCAATATCTGTGTGGTCCTTAACCATATGTCTGACGCCATATAACCGTAAATAAAAATGTGTTAAGTGCGTCGTTAAATACAACATTTCTTTCTTTCTTTGAATATAGCCGAATATCTATAGCCCCAAAACCTTGCCCTACTTTCCCAGATGCCAGGATCGCATCTGAGTACCGGTGCAATGTAGTATGTTCACCCCCGAAGAATACTGACTGGGGGGGGGGGGGGGGGGGGGGAGTTTAGTACGGAGAATACTAATATGACTTTGTTTCTCGTAAAGGGGCCTTTAGCGTAGAATATTTTAATATCCGTGGGAATTGTTTTTCTTAATCTTGCTATATAATTTATTATGTTTACGGTTATTTAGTTGTAGCCTTGCGACTTTCATTACTGAGAAAATTCATCTACAAGTTTGTTTGTTTTGTTTAACGACACCACTAGAGCACATTGATTTACTAATCACCGGCTATTGAATGTCAAACATTTTGTAATTTTGAGGTCTAGTCTTAGAGCGATGCATTTTTTTTTATTAGTAGCAAGGGATCTTTTATATGCACCATCCCACAGGTAGGATAGCACATGCCACGGCCTTTGATATACCAGTCGTGGTGCACTGGCTGGAACGAGAAATAGCCCAATGGGACCACAACGGGGATCGATCCTAGACCGACCGCGCATCAAGCGAACGCTTTACCACTGAAAAAACAAAAAACAAAATAAATGAAAAAAATTAATTGACAATTGTGGATTGTAAAATCAACTACAAATTCGTCGGTTACTTCACAACTGAAAATTGTCAAACCCACCCGAAGACGAGTGAACGCTCATGTTAGTGATCACCTGAAGTGTTTGGAATTGTCAAACATCTTGGCGATTCAATGGGATGTGTTTAAGGACCTTGATATTTACAGAAAACCTACTACCTGGATGTGGGGAAAGTACACACAAAACGCGCATGCAAACAGTGATGTGAGCTGCACTCGTTTAACCCATTCACCCATATCTACCCTAAGATTCTTGAGTTTATTATCCATTTTGAAGGTTATCTGGACAAAAATGGTTTACAGGGCTAGGAAAGATGTATAGAGCCAGTAGAACTGGTTAATAGTTCAAGTTCTTTAATGAGTTCAGTTGATCACATTGTAACTAATTCCAGGGCTTGATTTCGTCTAAAACATATTAATAAATGTTTGTGAACAAAATAGCGTTCTATTCACAAATACTAATACGAATAACACAAATGGACAAATTACGGACACAATTTGTTTGTAATAATAATAGATCTCTAATTCTGTTTTCTTGTATTTGCCAAAGTTATTTTGACATTTGTCAGTTTAATTTTATATTCACTAAACATTAAAGGGACACACCCTAGTTACGGCTAGTTGTTAACCATTACGGCGTTGTTTTTCGCTATTAAACCCATTTTTTCACATATAAAATTGCACTTTACTTACCGTTTATTATTTAGAATATACATTTCCATTCACCTGAAGTGTTTTTTGGTAATCCTGGTAATCCTGGTTTTTGTAATACCACAAAATGCATTTTTCGTATTTCTTAAAAACGCACGCATCTTTGAGAAAAAACCGTTGAGCAGACAAGGTCTAATCTATTTTTAGACGGGATATTTCCATTTCAATGTCACAGACGTTGGTATACCACGTGCCCGTTATCATTTTGGTTCGGTTTGTTTTCTCGTGCACGGTTCGCGCAATCAACATCCGATTTGTTGTTGTTCATTTGTGAGATTTTTCTTCACAGTTCGTGAACATTTTCAGTAACAATAAAGTTCAGACAAGAAAGTGTCTCAATGCAAAACGTTACAAACCCTTAAAACCAATAATTTTGCTAAGTCTTACGATATCTGGAGAGGGGATACAACCAGGACAGAACAGTTGGAACATGTCCAGGAGAGGTGAAAAGAACGCACCCCAAGTCTGTGCGCACTCTGTGAAATTTGTCGTGACGTAGGCATTGTTGTACTTCGAGCGACATCTACCGGTGACATCAGAATACTAACTTTCAAAATTATTTCAAGCAATTGGGACATGGGGATTCCCATGGTATTTATCGATATAAAACCTGCTTTTTCACTCCATTTGATAAAAACATGATCTAAGTGTGTTACAGGTTTGTAGATTAACCAAATTATAATTTATTTTCGCTGGATGGAACTAGGGTGTGCGGCTTTAATGTTAATTAAGGGGCCATGTAAATATTACACGTGTAACGTTCGAGTGGGTCTATAGGGGTATGCCCAAACGTTATATGGCGTTACAGGGGGTGGGTGGCTATATTGAACAGCGTTAACTAACGCACTAATTTAAAAAAAACCCATCATAAACGCTGTCACGGCAACAATGTTTAAATGTAAAGTAGGTATGTAGTAATAGCTAGATGTAAATGTACAAGAATGATTTTAAATCGAGTTGAAATGCGAATAGATCTGCGCGTCTTCCAAATCACAAAACATTACGTTAAAATTATATTACACACATAGCATCACTTATTTGTGAATTGGGGGGTGGGGGTGGGGGGGTGGGGTGTGTGTCTTCAAGCGTTACGTTATATTTTAGGTGGTACATGGTCTAGCGTTACGGGGGTGGGGGTGGGGGGAGGGGTCTACTTTTGTCCAAAATAGCGTTATGTAATATTTGAATGGCTCCCAATTAGATGTGTATTCATGTAAATGTATTGTAATGTATTTATGTACGGAACACGCTGTGACATGATCGGCGAAGTGGCGACAGCGGGTTTGCTCTCTCAATAACTATGTGGTCCTTAACCATATGTCTGATGCCATATAAACATAAATACAATGCGTTGAATGCGTCATTAAATAAAACATTTCCTGATCGGCAATCCAAATAAACAAATTTGTATTCGTATTTACGTTCTTATTGTTTCCAGTTTATAATACCTGTATTAATTAGAAGGAAACTGGGGCTCTTAAAGCAATAATTTCAGTCCTACATTTAAGGTAACAAAACTTGCTCAAAATGAGGATGACCTATTTTGACCCTAAACCCTGAGTGAGTGCTCCGCAAGGCTCAATGGGTAGGTGTAAACCACTTGCACCGACCAGTGATCTATAACTGGTTCAACAAAGGCCATGGTTTGCGCTATCCCGCCTGTGGGAAGCGCAAATAAAAGATCGCTTGCTGTCTGTCGTAAAAGAGTAGCCTATGTGGGGACAGCGGGTTTCCTCTAAATAAAAAAAAGTGTCAGAATGACCATATGTTTGACGTCCAATAGCCGATGATAAGATTAAAAATCAATGTGCTCTAGTGGCGTCGTTAAATAAAACAAACTTTACTTTTTTTAATTTTGACCCCCAAGGAATGTTATCTGTTTATCCCGACTTTGTGTTTAGCTGGCTAGTGTTAGGATTATCATCAGTTGTGTTATATTTCCGTTAATGATTCTTTTTAAATAAATTTCTTTTGTATCGTGGACACAGAAGAATAAAATATTCGTTATTCAAGCACTGGCGTAGGAAACGGGGGGAAGGGGGGAATGTGCCCCCCCCCCCACTTTTTAGATATTTTGCTTTATAATAGTGTAAAAATGTGTAAATATTGCCCCCCCCCCCCCCCCCCCCCCCCCCCCCCCCCCCACCCCCCCCCCCCCCCCCCCCCCACCCCCCCCCCCCCCCCCCCCCCCCCCCCCCCCCCCCCCCCCCCACACACACACACTTTTTGGCACCTCCCTATGCCAGTGACCGTTCTTGTACTATAACACGTATGTCAAATATATCACATATTCTTTTTTTAATTATATTGTGAAAACTGGTATGACCATGGGTCGATTTCCATATATAACCTTTTAATAAGCCAAGCGTATCTAGACTTAATTATCTCCATACAAGTCCAGTTACTCACTGAAGCGAAGGCTGGATAATATGAATATGCTAGATGAAACAGAAGCCTTTCCGTGCGGGCCGATAATAGACAACCAGGTCGCTGTTATAATTTAAAGGGACTATATACGTATACATAGCGCTGCGAAATAAGTCGCAGTGGACAGTCTGCCTCCAACATTAAATTCTTGCTTAATAAAGAAGGAAATGTTTTATTTAACGGCGCACTCAACATATTTTATTTACGGTTATATGGCGTCGGACATAGGGTTAAGGACTACACAGATATTGAGAGAGGAAACCCGCTGTCGCCACTTCATGGGCTACTCTTTTCGATTAGCAGCAAGGGATCTATTATGTGCACCAGCCCACAGACAGGGTAGTACATATCACGACCTTTGATATACCAGTCGTGGTGCATAGGCAGGGACGAAGATATAGGGTCCACCGACGGGGATCGATCCCAGACCGAGGGACTATCCTGCGTGTGAAGCCATTGTAAGATGTTTTTGACTAACAAAGTATTTTTTGTGGACTAAAATTACATATAAAATATATTTTCTTCTTTAGAATACAGGGCCCCGTTCCACAAAGCGATCTTAGCGATAAGAAAAAAAAAGAGTAAAGTTTGTTTTATTTAACGACGCCACTAGAGCACATTGATTTTTAATCTTATCATCGGCTATTGGACGTCAAACATATGGTCATTCTGACACTGTTTTTAGAGGAAACCCGCTGTCGCCACATAGGCTACTCTTTTTTACGACAGGCAGCAAGGGATCTTTTATTTGCGCTTCCCACAGGCAGGATAGCACAAACCATGGCCTTTGTTGAACCAGTTATGGATCACTGGTCGGTGCAAGTGGTTTACACCTACCCATTGAGCCTTGCGGAGCAATCACTCAGGGTTTGGAGTCGGTATCTGGATTAAAAATCGCATGCCTCGACTGGGATCCAGTACCTACCAGCCTGTAGACCGATGGCCTGCCACGACGCCACCGAGGCCGGTATTAGCGATAAGATTACCTCAAGTGTATATGTTAGGTGTGCAGTTATGGTGATCTTAAGGCTAAGATCGCTTCGTAGAACGGGGCCCTGGTGTCTGCAAATGCAGTGTGTTTGCGGTCGCGTGCTAATGTTTATAGCAGTCATTGTTGATTTCTTCTTGATAAATCGTCTTCTGTGGGTTTTCGTATGTACAAAACTATTGCAAGGTAAGATCGGTCACGGCTACTGTAAACATAAGGGCGACAACAAACACATGTATCCCAGTGGTAAAACGCTTGCTTGATGCGCGGTCAGTCCATTGAGCTATTTCTCGTTCCATCCAGTGCACCATGACTGGTATATCAAAGGTCATGGTATGTGCCATCCTGTCTGTGGGATGGTGCATATAATAGATCACTTGCTACTAATGATAAAATGTAGCAGGTTCTCTCTCTAAAGACTATATGCCAAAATTACCAAATATTTGTCATCCAAATAGCCGATGATTAAAGCCACACACCCTAGTTCTATCCAGCGAAAATAAATTATAATTTGGTTAATCTACAAACCTGTCACTTAGATCACGTTTTTATCAAATGGAGTGAAACAGCAGGTTTTATATCGATAAATACTATGGGAATCCCCATGTCCCAATTGCTTGAAATAATTTTGAAAGTTAGTATTCTGATGTCACCGGTAGATGTCGCTCGAAGCACAACAATGCCTACGTCACGACAAATTTCACAGACTTGGGGTGCGTTCCTTTCACCTGTTCTGTCCTGGTTGTATCCCCTCTCCAGATATCGTAAGACTTAGCAAAATTATTGGTTTTAAGGGTTTTGTATTGAGACTCTTACTTGTCTGAACTTTATTGTTACTGAAAATGTTCACGAACTGTGAAGAAATATCTCACAAATGAACAACAAGCAAACAACAAATCGGATGTTGATTGCGCGAACCGTGCACGAGAAAACAAACCGAACCAAAATGATAACGGTCACGCGGTATACCACGTCTGTGACGTTTACACAGGAAGATTCCCTCTAAAAATAGATTGGACCTCGCTTGCTTAACGGTTTTTTCTCGAGTGCGCGCGGCATTTTAAGAAATACAAAAAATGCAGTGGTTTTACAAACATCAGGATTACCAGGATTACCAAAAAGCACTTCAGGTGAATGGAAATGTGTATTCTAAATAATAAAATGTAAGTAAAGTGCAATTTTATTTGTGAACAAATGGGTTTAACAGCGAAAAACAACGCCGTAATGGTTAACAATTAGCCGTAACTAGGACGTGTCCCTTTAATAAATCAATGTGCTCCAGTGGTGTTGTTAAACAAAACAAACAAACACCTTGCTTATACGACACTGATATTTTAAACAGGAAAATACCTCTAATGTGTGATCTGTTTGTGATAAATATGTTTCAATGGCAGCAAACTCGGGGACAGTCCCTTTAAATTACTCGATAAGCCTTTCTCTCACTGACCCAAGAAAATACCCCGAGAAAATGTTCAATTTTGGTTATTCAGATAGGATATATCCATCCTTGTAATTACAATAAGCGGGTACAACACCACCCTCACTCTTTTCGACCCGCCCCTGCTTACAATAAAACCATACCTGCTGATTATATAAAACAACTTACTCCACAGTGTACGTCACTTGATAACAGAAACTCGTGTTCAGTAATAAAATAATGTATCACATGTACGTATACTATAGTCCAGCTGACACACGTTGATAAGTATTGATCGGCAAGTAGATGTAGTATCCCTTTAGAAATCTAGAAATACTGATCTACATAATCTACGATTTGGAATGAGGTTAAGCCGCACAAACACACACACACACACACACACACACACACACACGCGCGCGCACTCACAATCTCTCTCTCTCTCTCTCTCCAGTGGTAAAGCGTTCGCTTGATGCGCGGTCGGTCTGGGATCGATCCCCGTCGGTGGGCTCATTGGGCTATTTGGCGTATCGGCCAGTACACCACGACTAGTATGTCAAATGCTGTGGTATGTACAATTCTGTCTGTGGGATGATGCATATAACAGATCCCTTGCTACTAATGGAACAATGCAGCGGGCTTCCTCTCTAAGACTATATGTCAAAATTATCAAATGTCTGACATCCAATACTCGATGATTAATAAATCAATGTGCTCCAGTGGTGTCGTTAAACAACACAAACTTAATTTTAACTTGTATTCATATGTCTGACGCCAGACAACCGCAATAAAAATGTGTTCAGTGTGTTGTTAAACAAAATATTACTTCCTTTCTGCTTTCTATATCTGGTCTGTCTTACAGGAAGTTATTAATAACGTGTAAATTATTTATCTGATGTGTCCACTGATATTGTTGGACTGATACGCTGATTAATAAAATATTAGCATGAACCTGTATTTGATAGGGGGGGGGGGGGGGGGGGGGGGAAGTATTTTGCAACATGCATCAGACTTAAGCTGGTAGGTACTGGGTTAATATCCCGGTCCTGCCCCCCCCCCCCCCCCCACACACACACACAGACCACAGACACACACTTATCAGAGAGGGGAAGGGGAGATATAGGAGAGAGAGAGAGAGAGAGAGAGAGAGAGAGGCCACTACACTGACGTCCATCCAAACCTTTAACCACTGTCCTGGACGTACACTCTTGACAGATGATACATATGTCCAGTACAGCGTGCTTGAACTGTACTTGTATGTAAGCAAGAAAACCCAAGTGACAGCGAAATGAAATAATAAATACCTCGTTCGTAAATCATTCATCTGTAGTCTCGTGTTACTCGTGTTACTCGTGTTCCTGGAATGGTATGCTACTTTCATGCTGATTAATAAAATATTAACGAGGACCAGATTAAACATTAAGATCCAAATGTACCTTGTGTTTGTTAGAGAAAAAAAAATCGATTTGGCAAAAACCAGAGAAAAATGTCTTGTCAAGAGTGTGATTAGACGACGCGTTGCATGGCAACCTATACTTTGTTTTTTAAAATTATAACAATACATCATAAAATACGATTTCTCTCATTATATGTATACAACAAAACATGCTTAAATATACCGACATTGATATTCTAAAGAAGAAACTGTATTTTAATTTAATACGCATTGACATAGCTAGCATTTAATATAAGAGACACCAACATTGGGTGTGGCGCGGGCACCGAAGCTGTCTGTGAATCGTGTTTTGGGAAGACACACGAAAAGTGTAAAAGGTTGTGGGTTAAAAAACAAGAAAGAGGAGGAGTGTCGGGGTGGGGGGGGGGGGGGGTGGCGGGAGTGGAGATGGGGCTGGCCCGCATTACATTGTTGCAGGCTACCAAAGTGTTACAACCATCCACTTCTCTGGACTCTACTGGAGTATGTTGGAACAGGTGTTTTCACTACTCTACTTCAACTTGAAGATACTCTCCCCGTTTCAGAAATTCCGTATAACATATTATAGCCTCTAGAATATTACCTGAGCGTGTGACATTCGAAATACACGGAATGAGACATATACTATAAAGATTAAACCCTGACATTTATATGCTATTTTCTTGAGTACATTTTAAAAAAAGAATTGAGTTTTCTCAGGGGAGCATCCAACAGCCGATGATTCATGTGCTCTAGTGGTGTCGTTAAACAAAACACACTCCAGAAGCAGACTCTCCCCACCAAGGTCCGTTTATTCCCCTTGCAATTTAGACATCGCCTTTTTCACCAAATAACATCTAGTTAAAGGGACATTCCTGAGTTTGCTGCATTGTAAGACGTTTCCGACTAATAAAATATTTCTACGATTAAACTTGCATATTAAATATATGTTCTTGTTTAGAATACCAGTATCTGTATATTCAATGTGTTTTTGGTTGTCTTAATATATGTAAGAAGCCCAAACTGGATTTTGTCTTAAATAATTTCGTACGTCTGGAGAAAAAAAAAGAGGAAAATAAAATTAAATTTAACCTAGTACAAATACTAGAACGATCAGAAACACGTTTAATATACAGCCACTAATATTTTATACAGAAAAATATATTTGATATATAATTACAATCGTTAAAAAGTCTCTGTTAGTCGATAACATCTTAAAAATTGCAGCAAACTCAGGAATGTCCCTTTAAACAAGTCTTTGACTTTAGACTCTACAGGAAGGTAGGTACTGGGTTCGGATCCCAGTCGAGGCACGGGATTTTTAATCCAGATACCGACTCCAAACCCTGAGTGAGTGCTCCGTAAGACTCAATGGGTAGGTGTAAACCACTTGCACCGACCAGTGATCCATAACTGGTTCAACAAAGGCCTTGGTTTGTGCTATCCTGCCTGTGGGAAGCGCAAATAAAAGATCCCTTGCTGCTAATCAGAAGAGTAGCCCATGTAGTGGCGACAGCGGGTTTCCTCTTAGAATCTGTGTGGTCCTTAACCATATGGCTGACGCCATATAACCGTAAATAAAATGTGTTGAGTGCGTCGTTAAATAAAACATTTCTTTCTTTAGACAGTTCTCTTTAACAAAGGCTTATTTCTAACATAGCAACTCAGTCCATATATCTAAAAACACAAGGCCGAATTTACGAAGCCTGTTTTTCTTAAAGGCAGGTGTTTAAGCATTGTAAATGTATGTAGTTACACGCGTGTGAGACATAAACAGGCGTTTAAGCATTGTAAATGTGTGTAGTTACACGCGTGTGAGACATAAACAGGTGTTTAAGCATTGTAAATGTGTGTAGTTACTCGCGTGAGACAAACAGGTGTTTAAGCATTGTAAATGTGTGTAGTTACACGCGTGTGAGACATAAACAGGTGTTTAATCATTGTAAATGTGTGTAGTTACACGCGTGTAAGACATAAACAGGTGTTTAATCATTGTAAATGTATGTAGTTACACGCGTGTAAGACATTAACAGGTGTTTAATCATTGTAAATGTTTGTAGTTACACGCGTGTAAGACATAAACAGGTGTTTAATCATTGTATTCGGCCTTGACTTGTCTGATACCAGTTAGTCAGGCACTACAGGTGTGCTGCTACAAGAAAATAACATAATTAAATGTGTATGAACACTTACACTGCTTTCCTATATCGAAGGGTTGCACGTAGCCCAGTGCTTAAAACTACATTCCCTGGAATATTTTTATTATTTAAGCATATAGAACAGAAAATCCAATTACGTTTGGTGCATATATGACGCCGCACTCCGCATTGGTTTCACTACGCTGGCTTATTCAGGTCAAAAACAAAGCCATGAGTTTGAAAGTGGAACACTTTTGACGGGCTCGTACCGATCTCGGTTTTCATTGGTTTATCACAAGTATAGAATTCCCCAACAAGAGATCACGTGAGATTTCGCAATTTTTGAACAAATTTAACTGTCTTGATTAGGGGTCGTCTCATATCCATAGAGGTATGGTACAACGCCTTTCCACGGGTCGGTGAGTGGGGGATTTGTCTTGAAATTTTGACAGTGGCCAGCTGTTGGCATATGCGTTACATGGGTGTTACTAATTACGTAACGCTCTAGGGGTAGAGGAAGAGGGTACTGTGTTCGATTTACGTAACATTTTTCAAGACTATATGCTATTTTTATTCATTACTTAGACCTAAAAAGGTGTTTTTTGGAAATGCGCGGTCAGCCTACGATAGATCCCCATCGGCGGGTATACAAAAAGACCATGGTATGTGATATACTGTCTCTGGGATGGTACATATAAACAGTCCCTTGCTAAAAAAAAATGTAGCGGGTTTCCAAGGCGCGCGTGCAGGGATTTCAGCGAGGTTGGGGTTATAGACTGTGTTAAGCGAAGTTTATATGGGGCCATGCTCCCCCCCAAAATACATTTCAATTTTTTTTAAGCTTGGGTATTGGGTTTCGGCCTCCAATACCCTCCCCCTGCACATGTACCCGATTCCTCTCTAAGATTATATGTCAAAATTATCAAATGTTAGACACCCAACAGCAGATGGAAGGAAGGATAGGATTTGTTTTATTTAACGACGCACTCAACACATTTTATTTACAGTTGTATGGGGTCGGATGATTATTAATTCAATATGCTTTATCTTTGATGCCGTTAAACTCCCCCCCCCCCCCCCCCCCCAATTTTCCCTTTCCAAACGAAATAATATGTATTTGAATTTGTCGATTTTAACACGTAAACTTAAGAAGTGAAAATGTTCATTTGTCTACTTTAGTATATTTTATTTTTAAAATATATACATGATTAATGTGTTACTAGTATACAAACTAAACTTTGAAAGTTCTACTAACACTATAAAATTCAGTGGTGCACAAATGTGAAATTGTGATAGTTGCCCGCATACAGTATTTCATAAAAGGTTTTATGAATATAATTTTGAACTGTCTTTAAAATGAAACTGAAATTTAAAATGTTTTTATTATGATTACTTATCAGTTTAGTTTTATTTCTTTTTTAACATTATTTATCTACAGCTCATCTTCGCTTAGGCTGAAAAAAAGTTTGTTTTGTTTAACGACACCACTGGAGCACATTGATTAATTAATCATCGGCTATTGGGTGTGAAACATTTGGTAATTCTGACTCGTAGTCATCAGAGGAAACCCGCTACATTTTTCCTAATGCAGCAAGGGATCTTTTATATGCACTTTCCCACAGACAGGAAGGCACATACCACAGCCTTTGTCCTGTTGTTGTGCAGTGGTTGGAACGAGAAAAAACCCAATCAGCTGAATAGATCCACAGAGGCGGTTCGATCTCGCGTGGGCTGTCACAGTCATAATACTTTGATGAACTCAGGGCTCATCCAGGATTAAAAATACCTGTAGCCAAAAAAATTGCCAAATGGGATTTTTATTTGCCATAATGAAAATATTTTAGCCAAAATTGTTTTGTGTAGTACTGTATAGAGAATTTTATATGAATATGAAAATGCATCTTTTTCAGCTAATTATGTACAAACTGGAATACATCTGAATAACAAAATTACCCCCTGATCAAAATCAAAGACAGCAATGGGGGTAGGGTCAGTTAATATATTACGTTGATTTTTCAGTGGGTGAGGGGAGATATGCAAAGTTGGAAGCCAATGCTCCTGCAAACACACCCCAAAGTCTAAGGCATATGGCATAAATAAAAATCTGAGAGCCAATACTCTTCTTTTTTTAAACAGTGCTAATTATTTCTGTAAAATAGCAATCTTTATTTTGGTTTGAACTGCTTTTAATTGTATTTAAAAGTAACCCATCTATTCCATACCCCAACAATTTCGTAATTTGCGCCATTGTGTTGATTGCCGCGTCGTGTTAAATGCTTGTTGTTGATTTCAGCTTGTAAAATACGTAGCCTAAGAATGCCGACTTCACGTTATGATAACTATCCATTTACGTCAAAAGGTTTTGATTAAAAAGATAATGAATTCAAATTTTACGGTCTTTTTAGATGTCACCTCACAGTCAACAAATTTATATTAAATTTTATCTAACAAATATCATGATTATTTTTAACTAGCCTAATTGTATTCAGTGTACATTTAACCGCAATTTGTATAAATACTGCATGTTCCTTTCCCGTGATTGCAAAATGCACGAGTGCGAAATTAACAAAGACAACGGAAATAAACAAACGAAACAGCAACGGTAGAGTAAACTCAAACAAGAGATTTATGTGTTAGAAAGATACATACCCGGACGACCAACACATACTGACACTTTAACAAATGAAAAAAGCGTAATTTTAGAGTTAATAAAAAAACATGATTATTCCTGCTAACTGGGGGCAGCCATTTTGTTTCGTTTTTGTGACGTCCGGTGGTATAGCTTGGGGCGAAGTGACGTCAGCTCCGTCCATCTCCTCTATGCACAGTGTAAACAAACGCTCTAATTTACGACAAAGCGCTTCGCTTTCATCAAACTGACTTGTAAAACAACATAAATGACTTGATAGTATAATAAACTATTTAACTAAATATATATTCAATTTGCATCAATAGAAGTGATAATTTTCTTTTCTTTGGGACTACGTAATTGGTCATTTTTGTGATTTTAGATGGGAAAGTCTACTTAAGCAAGGGTTTTACAGAATTACTTTCAGTAATAACGCAGTGCGGCTGGTAATGTCCATTACGAATAGAGGGTTATCCGTGCGGTTATAACACAATACCCTGTGATCTTAAAAAAGGCACATATTTTTAGTGTGTCTAGACACAGTGTCTGGGGACCGTCTAAATATACACCTGCCAATCAGGAATCACAGGTACAGGCCACGGAAAGAAAAGACCAATTGACCAAGAAAACACTCCGATTATTATTTCAGTACATGGGCTAATTTATGTAGAAAACATAACACAGTTATTTCAACACTTTGACAATGGTGGTTTATTTTGTATTGAAAAATAATATATAATTGTTACTGGCTTACTGGGATGGCTATTATTACAGAAAATTGCGATGCATCCGCAAAAATCAGGTATGTTTTGTTTCTTCATTTCGAAGACTAATTCCTGATGTGACACGTTAGGTATTACGTAACCACCAGCTCGCCAGAGGACGTATTCACTGGGATGGTACAAAATGGCTGCGCCCGTTATATATAATAGCAGTCACATTTAACCGTTTTATTAATTAACTATACGATTATACTTGTTGATATTAAGCCATAATGTGCATTATATATCGTTGAATATGCATACCAGGTCAAATGCCTTGATTGTCCCTTCCTTGATGAGAACAACTATTTGGTGGTGTGTTTTTTTTTCTCACAAATTTACATCAAGATTTACTTGCGTGTAATCGTATTGTTTAATGTCTGCAACAATGTCTTTTGACACGTGCAACAGTCTCGGCTGACTGTCAAGCGTGACCTATTTGCACACAGAGGACAGCCAACGAACGTTTTTCAAACGTTCGCGAACTATGTGATTGGTTCCCGACGTGGACATTGGGTTTAACGTGAAGCGCATAAACCAGTTTAGCTGACATTTTTGTTTTGCTCGGTCTAGCTGAACTCGGCCCTAGCCTACTTGTCTTTGGCCCTAAACTAGCATGTGTATTGAAACTGACACGCAATTTCGGTCCGTTTTCATGACTTTGGCTCAAAGACTTTACAGAGTTAAAATAATACGCTACATATTTTTCAGACTTTTCTTGCATACATATTGCCGTTAAAATTAATAACTGTGATTATTAAAATAAGCAAACATTGTTATGCTGAATTCTTGATGACACCGCTTCTCGTTACCAGTCGCGAGATCCCTGTTAATATTTGGTATTATTATTATTATGTTAGGTGTCGGATAGATTATGTAACCGATTGTTCACATCGGAAGATAGAAAATGGCTTAGCCAAATGGTTAGCTCAGAACTGGATGGTTGTTGGTGTAGTTTGTGGCCTTTCACATGTCTTGTGCCCTTTGCTAATAGCCACCATTCTGAAACGGTGGACGCTGAGTGGATGGCAGCGTTAGGGTGGATATTTATATTGCCTGTCAGTCAAGTTATCAGTTTCGATACTTTTGAATTGCCCGTGACTGTCCGGGTGTCGTGAAGTTTAGTTTTTCATTTTACTTGTTTTATGATATACTTGGTTGCCCGTCGTGCAACTGTTTGACAAAGAATGGTTGCCAGCAACATATTTTGGTTGTCCCGGGCGCGCGGACAACCGATTTGTGCATCCCTGTAAAATATCAATTCTGAAATAGGAAGGTACGACTGTCGATAATACGTTGTCAAGATCAAACCGGTTTTAACTAAAGACTCTAGTACCGTATCCTCAACTGAACGTTCTTCGTACAGCGCAAGATTTCTCTTTTAATTTTTTGTGACGAACCCTACAATTTGAAATCGGCAAACGCACGTGTTGACTGAAACTAACAACAGGCTGTCGTTTGTGCTTTTCCGAGCTATGGCGGCACAGGCGACGAATCAAGCGTATACGTTTGACGATATCCGTTCATAGCGAACACACACGAATTTTTTAAAAGTGCATTTGAGCTTGTATTTCACATTTGTACATGATGTTATAATATGGTATCCAGAGAATGTAACTTTAACGTGTACATTCAGTTTGTTTTTGAAAACCAACCATTTTTAATATTGGATTCTCGCTAGGCAAAATGGTCGGTGGTCAGAATTCCCTTTATGGAGGTTGATCTATTTGTTACATAATTAAATATATTGTTAAAAAGTTTCGTAACATTTGTTTAAAATATTGTATTGATTAAACCCCATTTCTAATTCAGCCATGAAGGCAAACACTGACATTGCCAAGGTTAGCAGTTACACCTGAATTGTTATTAGCAATCGAAATGCTAAAGGTTAAACGTTTGGTTTCTTTAGGTAGTACTAAACCAAATAACTGCCGACTGGGTCAAAGTTCGAGGTGTACCGACTTTTGATAGAGATGTTAACACCACATGTTCTGTGATTGTGTTGGTTGTAAAAAAAAAAGAAAAAAAAAGTTTCATCTGGGCAAATAAAAACATATGCAATTTTATTACATCTAGTACCACTGTGTGAAGTAGCCTTGTGCTTGAAACATGTATGGGATACCTGTTAAAAAAAAAGTACTAAAATTTTGTGCGAAACTAGGGATGTTGTAAAAGCATCTGGTTATACTGAAAATGAGCCATGAAAGGTACACCGGCCTTGGTGGCGCAGTGATTAAGCCATCGGACTACAGGCTGGTAGGTACAGGGTTCGCAGCCCGGTAACGGTTCCAACCCAGAGCGAGTTCTTAAGGGCTCAATGGGTAATTGTAAGGCCACTACACCCTCTTCTCTCTCACTAACCACTAACCAACTAACAACTAACCTACTATTCTGGACATACATCCCATATAGCTGAGGTGTGTACCCAGGACAGCATGCTTGAACTTTAATTAAATATAAGCACGAAAATAAGTTGAAATGAAATGAAAGGTACCATTTTCTTCATTTAATACTTTGAGGTAGGGGTTGTAGTACTGATATTTATGGGTCATAGTTTGGCTGATATATTGCATATATAGTGTTTTTAAACACAAACGTTAACATGGTCGCCTATGGGATTTTATTTGGTATAGTACTACCGCCATGGGCGCAGGTGTCGTCCCATGCCTGCTCCTCCGTCCAGGATAGGACGGCACATGCGTATGAGCTCCCATTTTTGAAGGGCTACAGGCTAGGTTTTTGCCCGACATAAACGAAAATGTCCTAATCTAAATAACAGTTTAAAATCCAGACTCAAGTCCTTGGGATCATAATATTATAGTTTTAACATCATGTTTATTTAAAGTGCAGACTATAGGTTTAGATAAGATCGGAGTCAGTTTAAAATCCAGACTCAAGACCCCGGGTCTATAATATTATAGTTTTAACATCATGAAACTAGTTTAAAGTGCAGACTCTATAATTAACTACAGACCGTTTATATGGAGCGAAACACACACACACACACACACACACACACACACACACTGAGTGCAGACTATAAAATCGGAGCCACTTTAAAACCCAGTCACAAGACCATGTGTCTGATTATCATTAACATAATGAAACCAATTTAAAGTGCAGACCATATAATTAATTATAGGTTGTTTATATGGGTAGAGACTTTATGAAACACACTGAGTGCAGACTATAGTTATAGATAAGATCTGAGCCAGTTTAAACTCCACACCTTGAGTTCAGACAATAATTTTGAGTGCAGGCTATAATTTTGAGTGCACGAGGCCGGGTCTCTTTAATTTGTGATCGATGGTCGTGGCGCGACTGGCTGGTCAATACAGACCATCTGTCTCACTGTGACGGCTCCACGTATTACCTCCGGATACTGATGTCAACTCATATGATGTCTTCTGTTTGCACTGTCCTTTGGAGGAAGAAGACGTGTATCATCCCCACAGTGGTCATTTTGGTTGTTCTTTTGTATCTCCTGCAAGATGGATCGTCAGTGACGTCATTCTCAGACGCCGTAAAAGCCAAACTTCCGGTAAGTTGTCATGCGCAGAGCAGAGCAGTTGCGCAGTGACGGTTGTTGAATAGTCGATATACAATACACTGAAATGTTAAATCTGTCATCAAAATGCAGAGGTATAAAATGTGAGGTGCGCAATCCCAGAAGCATTTTAAACAAACATAAGATTTACTTGCGACCTATTGGTCTAAAAAGTTAAGGAAGAAACACGCTGCCTTCACATTTAAGCTACGCTTAATGCTTAAGAATAGCTGCAGCTGCCACGTGTGTTACTCTTACCGATCAAGAAACACATTGCCGCCTCCTAGGCTACTTTTTACAGCCTCGCAACAAAGAGTATGTTCTGTCTGTTTACTCACAGACACAACAGCATATTACACTAGTTTACGAGCACAATACATAGCTACTCTCGAGTGCCAAATAAACATACACCTACATTTATTAAATTTGTGAAAAAATGTCGGTATCTACGTTTATTCAGCACCCTACTTTTAATTACATCTGAAAAAAATGTAATCCCCTACGTTAATTCGGCACCCAACACTTATTACAATTCTTAATTTATCAAATGCTTACATATAGTCTCTATTAGAAATTAGCGAGAAAACTTAGGCAGAGTTACATATACATACTTTCAAGATCTTACTACTGTTTTATTCTGTTTTCATTACTAGTCAATTTTAGCTAAATTTCCAGACCCTGTGCTAATTCCGCACTCTACTCTTATTGGGTTTTTAAAAATTTCCACACCCTATGCTAATTCCACACCCTACTTTTAATTCATTTTAGAACATTTTCCAGACCCTATGCTTATTCAGCCCCTATGTTTATTAGGCACTCGAGAGTAGAAAACATCAAAAAGGGTCTGTCTACACGTGGGCGGGGGAGGGGGGGGGGGGCGACCCTACAACCTCAAGCGAGTCTAAAGTGTCAGTTTAATTGACATTACATAATTTGAGGATGCTGATTAAAACAAATGTTACTAACTAATATTTCCATTATCCATTATTTATCCTTAACAATTCAAGATGGCCACCACAATATATACTAAAACATACTAAATATATACTAAAACATTAAATGTAATGTCTAGACGTATAGGTTGCATAGTACCAAAGAAGAGAGTTCCGTGTCAAAGTTCAAGGTCAAAGTTCAAATATTTACGGAGTAAAAACAGCTGTGGCTGTGATTGGTAGTAACATGTGACATTGATTATTTGTGCAAATACTATTATCCATTGACAATAAATAAATACACTTTAATTTGTTATACAGTTGTTATGCAGTATATACTAGAGGTTGAAACTAATGCAGGGTACCCCAAAAAATGGAACTGCAATTTTCAGCAACATTGACGGTTGCTAATAAAAACAGTAATTAAATCTCTTAAATGGTATGTGAACCCCCATTTTCTTGCAGGTAGATTAGATGTGAGGTGCCACACTTTTTATTGATGTACTTCCTTGGTGTGTCGATACGCTGCTTATATCAGTTTTATTAATACACGTTAACATTATCGGCAATATGAATTGATATGTTTTATATGTATAAGAATTGATAGTATATTGCCTTTGTTTAAGTTAGTTATATATAAAATAAATTCAATATGTCGATATAACCAACACACTCAAGAAAATTCTACAAAACATTATTATTTCAGCTGCTCTGTTTCCTTGGATGAAGATAACTTTTACCTTGGTTCTATGAAATATTACATAGAAATCCAAGATGGCCACCATAAACCTACTGAAATAGGAAGTGCAATATCTCGGCTTCTAACTGGGATACATTCATGATATTAGTGGGTATTCCAATGTTTTCTACATGCTAAGGTTGATATATGATGGGTTTGCAATGTTTTAAGCATGTCACGTGTTCATAAAATTAGCATAAACGCAAAAATTACCAATACATTAAAACCACAGGATTAGGCTTTTCCAGTTAGAATTGGGTAAGAATAATATATTAAAATTATAATTAATAGTAAAGTTAATAATTTGAAATTCAGTTGGAGACGATTCCTGATAATGTCAGGGTCACATTAAGATATAATAAACATTTTAGAGAACTTTTAATAATAACCAATTTGTGTTGCTTGGCAAAATAAGGTTTACTAAATAAAGTATATATAATATGCAGAATAACATTCCAATGCAACAAACACAAGAAATTTAGAGATTTCTTTAAAAGAACTTCGTATGTATTAATTTGTTACATTACCAGAAAAAAATGTTGCGCATTTTACTATTGTTGATATTTGATATATTTGTTGACAATTCAGCATTATGATTTATTTATAAACAGACCCACCTTGGAAAGTAACAGAACTAGTTTATATACTAGTAGTATTTGTTTCCTTGCAGGACCGTAGTTAGGATTTTTTTGTTTGGAGGAGGGGGGTAACTGCGTAGTTAATAGTCTAAAACTCTTTAAACGGTCAAGAAGATAATTTTCTTTCAGTTTCTATAATTCTACACATACACATTGTTATTATGTCAGTCAGCTTGGTACAGTCGTAACATTTAAAACAAAAGAAGAAACAGAACCGTTATAGGATTGTATACGACGAGAATCGAGTGCTCAGATGCTAAAATGTGCATTACATAATTGTTGAATGACCCCCAAAACTTCATTTTTATTATTAAGTCAATAAACAAAAAGGTTGCCCCCCCCCCCCCCCCCCCCTGTTTAGATCATGAAAGATTTTTATTTTCTGTAAAAACTACCATATTAATACAGAACATATGAAGCAGATCACCTAGAATCGATTGCAACTAACAGCCTGAATGTTTTATTATGTCTGGCAGTCGTAATCATACTTTCCATGGTTACATAATTAACGTGCACGTTCAGAACAAGCTATTGTTGCACATGCCTGTCATGGGCGCAGGTGTCCAGGACAGGAATGTAATAGTGGCTAGCTTGTTATTAAGACTCATTTTCATCCATCGTGTGTAATAAGCAAACCACCGTTGGGTATCACTTTTATTAGTACTTTAATAACATACCACAGCCATTCATATGCATTATACAAGACATGAAAGATATAATGATGAGACATAAATTCCAGTTTTACTCCACTTCGATAACAATAGGGTATCACAATACATGTATACAGCTGTTACCTTTTTGGTACGCCTGGCTTTTATCTCTTGAAGTGGAAACAAATTTACATTTAGTATTTGATGGTCGTAGCTTAACCACTTGTGGCTATTCATGGCTAATTAAGTGGGGAGGGGGTGGGGGGCAAGAGAACCATTTGACTGAGGTTTGAAACTTAAGAAACTTATAGGCGATTAAAAGCCACGACACACGACATGAGAGCCTCGTGTGAGACCAGCTGATTGTGACAAGATAAACATGACGATTTAATGTGTAGCTATGCACTCGTATCGTGTGTTGTCTGTCGCCTTTAGTCAAGTTAACGCGTCGCCAATAAAATAACACTAAATGTTCGACAGTAAAATCACCAGTATAATGTTATTATGTTGGTAAATGGGAAAACACAGTAGGGTGATTCTGTAAATACGATACTAACACTCGGTGAAACAGGGCCATAGCTAGTCAAAGGCGTTGGACTCTTGAAACAAAATTGAAAATGTTCCCATTGTAGTTTAAAAATAGGGATAGACAGTGGCGGATCAAGTAAATCCATTGGGGGGGGGGGGGGGGGGGCAGTGACATGAGGTGGAATGCTAAGGGAACTTTGGGGTAGGCTTGGAGGGGATCGTAAAAAAGAAAAGAAAATTAATATGTAATAAAATTATATAATCGCAAAATTTAGGGGGGACGTAATAAAAAAAATTTAAAAAAACGTTTTTGTGTTTTTAAACGACACCACTGGAGTATATTGATTAATTAATCATCGGCTATTGGATGTAAAGCATTTGGTAATTCTGACTCGAAATCATCAGAGGAAACGCGCTACATTTTTCCTAATGCACAGCAAGGGATATTTTATATGCACTTTCCCACAGACAGGAAAGCGCATACCACGGCCTTTGTGACCAGTTGTGGTGCACTGGTTGGAACGAGAAAACACCCAATCAGTTGAATGGATCCACTGAGATGATTTGATCCTGCGACGCAAGCACCTCAGACGAGCACACAACCCACTGAGCTAAACCCCGCTCCTAAAATACAAAGTATCGACATTGAAAATAAACAGAAATATATCAATCATATAAAAAACCCACATTTACTTCCGCCTTCTCCTTCTCCAGTTCCGCAGATTTTCAGTCTAATTATATATGGCATAACTCTTTTGTCTCGACTTTGACGACAAATATCGATGTTTCTTTTGAAGGGGAGTGTTGTCGTGTGTCATTATCATTTATTGACCGTCATTGAGAGCAATATCATGTTTTATGGACCGAAGAAATTGATATTGATATCAATTTCTTCCGTTCATAAAACATGTTCTTGCCCACTGGACAGGGTTATCCAGCTTTTGCACGGTGCTAGAAAATTCGGTCTGACCCTAGGGCTAGATAAATCTTTATTACCCATATGGGTTCAAATATACGGGGTAATATTTTTCGATCTGTGCACAGTGTGCAGATTGCTTCTACAGTCCACTGATTGGCTGGCTTTATAAAGACAAGATTTGATTGGCAATTGCATACTGCCGGGACTACTTTTTGTTCATTCATGCTTTCATTCATCTGTCAAACTATTACTATAAACTATATATATTTTGTTACAATACGAACATTCACGGAGTGGCTCGGGTTTACAATATTAATTTACTCGGGACAGATAATCCGTAATTCCTTATAGCTCGTTAGTTATTCTCTAAGTCTGACCCGAGGGCTAGACGATTTCTACATACGCGTGACGTCATAACTCATGTTTTACGACGATTGACGTCATAACTCATAGTTTTAAAAATTCTCTTTGCCATTTCACGTTGTATCATTGTTTTAAAAATATTTAAACAAATTAATATTTTCAACTTTATATTTATTAAGTTGTTGCATTTTTATGTCGTTGCATAAGTTGGACGATATTTTTCAGCGTATGATTAAATGAGTTTCATTGTTTGTTGGTGAAATGTTTACGAATTGTTGAACAATAAACAAACCGTAGGTAGCTTACAAAAAAAATATATATATATTTTGTTACTGTAATTAAATGGGCAAGAAAAAAAATCAATCACCGTTGTGAAATATAGATAAGGCAATTTCAACCTTCGGGACAAAATGTTTTTGTAAGGGCCTTGGTAAAGCTTGGCCCTCACAAAAAACATTTTGTCCCTCGGATTGGAATTGCCTTATCTATACCTCACAACGGTGATAGATTTTATTAATATTGCCCGAAATGTGGTCAATGATTGTTTTATTACATAATGTTATTCATAAGACTCGTACATTCCTGCTTTGTTTATCGGAATCGAAATATGTCAATGCTTAAAATTTCCCGTAATGCGTTAAAACCGATGGGATTTAGTGACGTCACGTAATCCTGTGACGTTGTAAGACAAGCAAAGGAATGCTGAAATAAACAGTTGAAACATTACCAAAACAAAAATTAAATTCGAGACATTATAACCAGCAAGAGTGTCAAAATCATATTAATACCAAAATAAAACACAAAATGTGATAATAAAAATAATATAAATAATAATATAAATCTGGACATACATAAATTTATACTAAACACTACTGATTACCTCTAAATGCATTTTTTATTTGTAACATTAAATCCTGCGAGTGCCGATTCCAACTGGGTTTTGATGTATCATGTACGTTTCTAAATCTGCGAGATATTCCTTACATAATTTGACGATTATTGACCTTGTCTTTGTCGTATTTGTCTCAGTATGAATAAATGTGTTAACGTTTTGTTAAAGGACAGTAAAGCGTTTGTCACAAGTTTGTGGTTGTTTACATTAGAATTAGCAACTGACGTTGCGTTACGTTACCTACTCATTAATTGGACAGAATTTTGTCTCATATTTATTTTCATTGGTTAAATCTCCCAGGGCAATATCACTTTTGATCGGACCGGTGGGACCGTCTCAGGGCAATATCATTATTTACGGAAGGTCATGTGACTGGTTTTTGATCAATAAGAATACAAATATATTTTCATTATGTACTAATTATCATTAAATGTCATTATTTCCTTTTCATTTACAGTCTGATATTCAAGGAGCCATCGATAATAAATTCCGTGTGTTCTTTAAGCAAGGCAAGGATAAAAATGAAGATGGCGATGAGGGACAGGTGAACGTCAATGACGGGCACGTAGAAGACGTTGGCGTACACGCAGGTGATCACGAGGGGCACGCGAATGAAGGTGACGGCCACGCGCACGGAGGTGAGGAACACGCGAACGAAGGTGACGGACACGTGGATGAACATCACCATGATGACGTCAATCCTGAAGATAAAGATTATCCTAAACAGAGCAGTAAGCTTGAGGACTTCGACATTCTACCAATGGCTGACAAGATAAAGACGTGGAGTGATGACCAACTGGCGTTTATGTTTTACAGGTGTGTATTAAAGACGACGCTACACAATACGAGTACCTCGTACGACAAAACCCACGAGAATAGCCGATTGCTATAGCTTGTTTTGATAATCGGCTATTCCCGTGGCTTGAAGGTGACGAAACACAATACGAGTTCCCCGTACGAGAAAACCCACGAATAGCCGATTGTTATAGCTTGTTTTGTTAATCGGCTATTCTCGTGGCTTGAAGGTGACGAAACACGACACGAGGGCCTCGTACGACAAAACCCACGAGAATAGCCGATTGCTATAGCTTGTTTTGTTAATCGGCTATTCCCGTGGCTTGAAGGTGACGAAACACAATACGAGTTCCTCGTACGAGAAAACCCACGAGAATAGCCGATTGTTATAGCTTGTTTTGTTAATCGGCTATTATCATGGCTTGAAGGTGACGAAACATGGTACGAGGGCCTCGTACGACAAAACCCACGAGAATAGCCGATTGCTATAGCTTGTTTTGTTAATCGGCTATTCCCGTGGCTTGAAGGTGACGAAACACAATACGAGTTCCTCGTACGAGAAAACCCACGAGAATAGCCGATTGTTATAGCTTGTTTTGTTAATCGGCTATTCTCGTGGCTTGAAGGTGACGAAACACGATACGAGGGCCTCGTACGACAAAACCCACGAGAATAGCCGATTGCTATAGCTTGTTTTGTTAATCGGCTATTCTCGTGGCTTGAAGGTGACGAAACACGATACGAGTGCCTCATACGACAAAACCCACGAGAATAGCCGATTGCTATAGCTTGTTTTGTTAATCCGCTATTCCCGTGGCTTGAAGGTGACGAACACAATACGAGTTCCTCGTACGAGAAAACCCACGAGAATAGCCGATTATTATAGCTTGTTTTGTTAATCGGCTATTCTCGTGGCTTGAAGGTGACGAAACACGATACGAGGGCCTCGTACGACAAAACCCACGAGAATAGCCGATTGCTATAGCTTGTTTTGTTAATCGGCTATTCTCGTGGCTTGAAGGTGACGAAACACGATACGAGTGCCTCATACGACAAAACCCACGAGAATAGCCGATTGCTATAGCTTGTTTTGTTAATCCGCTATTCCCGTGGCTTGAAGGTGACGAACACAATACGAGTTCCTCGTACGAGAAAACCTACGAGAATAGCCGATTGTTATAGCTTGTTTTGTTAATCGGCTATTCTCGTGGCTTGAAGGTGACGAAACACGATACGAGGGCCTCGTACGACAAAACCCACGAGAATAGCCGATTGCTATAGCTTGTTTTGTTAATCGGCTATTCTCGTGGCTTGATGGTGACGAAACACAATACGAGTGCCTCGTACGAGAATAGCTGATTGTGACTAGACAACATTACGATTTCCTCGTTTGCTGTGCAATCGTCTTGTAGCGCATGAGGTACTCGTATCGTGTGGCGTCACCTTTAGTTTAAGACGATGATCATCTTTTCGAATAGCATGAGTGGGATATAGCTGTATTAGAACGTTCAACTGGTGTGCGTCGGATCGTAGGATCGATCGCCTTCAGTGCACATAATGTCCACCAACACCACCACTAACCCATCCATCTCAACCAGTGCACCATGACTGGCATATCGACAATGTAAGAAAAAAGTATTGTTGGTTTTTAAATATTACCATCAAGTTAACTGATTCAGTTGTGCCTTTAACCTCTTGGTGGCGGGATTTAGTCCAGTCGTTTAAGTGCTAATTGGAGGGTGCTTGCGTCGCAGGATCGTAGCACCTCGATTTTTCCTCGTTCCAACCAGTGCATTACAACTGGTCAAAGGCCGTGGTATGTGCTTTTCTGTCTGTGGGAGACGGGGGACATGCCACCAGAAATAGGTTAAGCGGTAGGCGTAGGTGGTTTTGGCCGTAGGGGGAGTTAGGTGTGTCTGGGGGCCTGTCCGCGGCTCCCGGGCGACCCTCCCCCGGCTTCGGCCACGCTGAAGTTCCCGATAGGATCGGTGTGTCTGTTGAATTTCCCCCTTAATGGATAACTTTCCTGTGGCCTGGGCCCAACCTCCTTGAAACCTACACAAACTAAGGGTTAAATGAATGCTCTAAATGGTTTATTTCTTTTCGGAAAACCCGTTCTAAAATGGCGTCTAAAATTTTATTATATGATTTTATAGGTAAATTTGTGTTGGGAAAGACGCAATCAAAATTAAATACAATAAGGTCCCCCCTTTTGATTGGCTGTAATATCAAAATTACCCCAAATAATTTTATCACCCCGGGCTGGGTTACTGGCATCCAGTGATCGAGCCCGGGGGGGTCATGCCTGAAACCTTCGTGGTATAGGAGCATGTAAAAAAATTTAATGAATGAATGTGGGAAAGTGCATATATAAGATCCCTTGCTGCATTAGGACAGATGTAGTAATAGGTTTCGTCTGACGACTACGTGTCAGAATTACCAAATGTTTGACATCCATCAGCCGGTGATTAATTAATCAATGTGTTCTAGTGGTGTCGTTAAACAAAACAAACTTTATAACTTCAGGATACTGCATATTGATTACTAATAACAATTCAGGTGTAACTGTCAACCTTGGCAATGTCAGTGTTTGCCTTTATGCCTGAACTAAAAGTGAAGTTTAATCTATACAATATCTTGGTCATTTGTTAAGAAACCTTTATGCCTGAACTAAAAGTGAAGTTTAATCTATACAATATCTTGGTCATTTGGTAAGAAACCTTTATGCCTGAACTAAAAGTGAAGTTTAATCTATACAATATCTTGGTCATTTGTTAAGAAACCTTTATGCCTGAACTAAAAGTGTAGTTTAATCTATACAATATCTTGGTCATTTGTTAAGAAACCTTTATGCCTGAACTAAAAGTGAAGTTTAATCTATACAATATCTTGGTCATTTGTTAAGAAACCTTTATGCCTGAACTAAAAGTGAAGTTTAATCTATACAATATCTTGGTCATTTGTTAAGAAACCTTTATGCCTGAACTAAAAGTGAAGTTTAATCTATACAATATCTTGGTCATTTGTTAAGAAACCTTTATGCCTGAACTAAAAGTGAAGTTTAATCTATACAATATCTTGGTCATTTGTTAAGAAACCTTTATGCCTGAACTAAAAGTGAAGTTTAATCTATACAATATCTTGGTCATTTGTTAAGAAACCTTTATGCCTGAACTAAAAGTGAAGTTTAATCTATACAATATCTTGGTCATTTGTTAAGAAACCTTTATGCCTGAACTAAAAGTGAAGTTTAATCTATACAATATCTTGGTCATTTGTTAAGAAACCTTTATGCCTGAACTAAAAGTGAAGTTTAATCTATACAATATCTTGGTCATTTGTTAAGAAACCTTTTAACAATAGCAGGGCTTCTAGAATGTTTATAAAATCCACTAGCCTTGGGATCAGTGATTTAAACAAATTTACTAGCCACGGTTACAAATTCACTAGCCCTACTTTACTTTAAGTTAATGTAATTTTACTAATTAATAGTAATAATCAGATATGTCACCTAAAGAAGGAGATAGAGCTTAAAAACAATAACATTTCGTGGTGGTAGTGGGGGCAGGGTATACATATTTACAAAATAGACTTAACCCCAGCATTTGACAATTTTGTTTTTCACTAGCCGTCGAGCATGGCAATAGTAGTTATTTACTAACCCAACATTGAAAATCACTAGCCATGGGAGTGGGGCTACCATAATCTAGAAGCCTTGAATACATTTAATTGTGTGACAAATGAATCAACCTCCACAAAGGGAATTCGGACCACCGACCATTTTGGTCAGCGTCCTATAAATTGAGCTAATACTACTAGCCCAATGGGCCCACCGACGGGGATCGATCCCAGATCGACCGCGCATCATGCGAACGCTTTACCACTGGGCTACGTCCCGCCCGCACTCTTGAGTTAAGAAAAAAGAAATGTTTTATTTAACGACGCACTCAACACATTTTATTTACGGTTATATGAGAGATTTTGAGAGGAAACCCGCTGTCGCCACTACATGGGCTACTCTTTCCGATTAGAAGCAAGGGATCTTTTATTTGCGCTTCCCACAGGCAGGATAGCACAAACCATGGCCTTTGTTGAACCAGTTATGGATCACTGGTAGGTGCAAGTGGTTTACACCTACCCACTGAGCATTGTGGAGCACTCACTCAGGGTTTGGAGTCGGTATCTGGTTTAAAAATCCCATGCCTCGACTGGGATCCGAACCCAGTACTTACCATCCTGTAGACCGATGGCCTAACCACTACGCCACCGAGGCCGGTCTTGTGTTAAGAAGACACAAGTCCCTACGTCGGTTCCAAATATAACAGACACACAAAGATCCACCGAGGTAATTCGAACCTCGGATCCTCTGTATGCGATTCCAGCGCTCTACCAACTTAGCAACTTCGAATTCACACTAGCTGTTACAATTAGGAGCACTTTATATCGATACTGCTATATTTACACATTTTTGTAAAGTGTTATGAGAGTTGGTATTGGTTCAAAACCTTTTCTTTTTCTTTTTGTTTATCCCACTGCCCCCTTTCCTTTCTCTCCTTTGAATTCCACCTCATTTTTTCCCGATCTGCCAGCTCCTCCTTTCTTTTCGTTGTCCACCTCCACATCCCAGTCATTGCCTCTCCAACCGCAACAGGCACTTTTCTGTTGTGGCTATCTGTGCTACACACCTGCCACATCCCATCAGCTTTTAGCTGTCGGCATTGTCTGACCACTTCGGAGAGTGTTCAGTAGTTACTTTTGGCATTGTTAAGAGGCACTTGTAACCACCTACTATGCTCACCTACTTCCGGCGGTCGTTAGTTAGTGCCGTAGGTCAGACCAGATTGGTTCAAAACTTAATAATGTCTTGTTATATACGTTGTTGTTTTTAATTTGGTTGTATTATTTAGTCTATAGTTACAAACCAGTGGGGCCTAATTCACAAAGCTCTCTTAGGATCTGCTAGACAACAAAGCATGCTCCTTGCATGTCTTTTAGCATTGCACTGCGAGATCGCAAAGTTGCGAGGGTTTAGCGAATTAGGCCCCACTTGTTTATCGGTTCCTTTTTAACGCAAACGGACTATAACGATGAAGTAGAAAGGGTGTATGAGTCTGGGGAGTGTCTGTCTTTCCTATATACAGACGAAGCACCCGGCGATCACAATCTTGTCAAAATCTCGTTTAGATTCTGATTTGTGCAGAGATATGATTTTGATTAGAAGGGATCAAATTAAGGTATTATGAAAGTTTAAAAAACAAATGTTAATATTTAAAACAAAAAATAAAGGTTAGAGCGTTGATTATTTATGTACCGGTATGTATTTATTTATTTATTTATTTATCTATTTGGGCGAGACGCAGCCCAGTGGTAAAGAGCTCGCTTGATGCGCGGTCGGTTTAGGATCGATTCCCGTCGGTAGGCCCATTGGGCTATTTCTCGTCCCAGCCAGTGCACCACGACTGGTATATCAAAGGCCGTGGTATGTGCTATCCTGTCTGTGGGATGGTGCATATAAAAGATCCCTTGTTGCATTAGGAAAAAATGTAGCGGGTTTCCTCTGATGACTACGAGTCATAATTACCAAATGTTTCACAACCAATAGCCGATGATTAATTAATCAATGTGCTCTAGTGGTGTCGCTAAACAAAACAAACTCTTTTTTTTATTATTTATTTGATTTGATTTTTTTTATTTACAAATGTTTATTTATTAAATTAATTCACATTATTTATTTTATTATATATTAATTCACATTAAATGTTTATATATTTTTTATTTATTTACTTATTCTGTATTTAAAACATATTTTTAATTAATTAATTAATTAATCATGTAGTTGGTTAGTTAGTTAGGTAGGTAGATAGTTAGGTAGGCAGGTGGTTGGTTGGTTGGTTGGTTGGTTGGTTGGTTAGGCAGTTAATTAGTTAGTTAGTTAGTTAGTTAGTTTGTTACCTAGTTCGTTCGTTCGTTCGTTAGGTCGTTAGTTATTAATTAAGTAATTTGCTTATTTGTTGAAGATACACGACACGGCTGCAGTACAAGTGTATGAATTTGGCACGGATGTCGGTTGCTGTCAACGACACGTGGGTGATATGTAAGGACGAACCCTTCCAGCCCGGACAACGCTGCCTCGTCTACTCCTTTGGGTACGAATCAGCTCATTATTGTTCATTCGTTTCAATTTTATTTTCGTTCTTATATCTAATTAAGGTTCAAGCACGCTGTCCTGGACACAAACGTCGGCTATCTTGGCTGTCTGTTCAGGTAAAGGGTTATTGGCGGTCATTGGGTGAGACGTCGATTTAGTGGGCAAGGAGCGGGACGTAGCTCAGTAAGAAAGCGTTCGCTTGATGCGCGGTCAGACTAGGATCGATCCCCGTCGGTGGCTCATTGAGCTATGACTCGTTCCAGCCAGTGTACGTCGGTTGGTATATCAAAGACCGTGGAAAGTGCTATCCTGTCTGTGGGATGGTGCATATAAATGATCTCTTGCTAACTGAAAAATGGAACGGGTTTCCTCTCTAGAACTATAAGTGAAAAATTACCAAATATTTGCCGTCCAACAGCCGATGATTAATAACTGAATGTGCTCTACTGGTGTCGTTAAACAAAACAAACTTTAACTATATGTAGTGAGCCTTGCTAAAGGCACGTGGTCCTCAAAACATTGTATAATAGACTAAACTCCAATGAAAACGCATCACCCAATTTTCTGTTGTTTTTGATTTCGCATATATGAGGTTGTTATAAAAGACACAATAAGTCTAAACATTGTGTACAATTTTTGAGATAGTTATTACCTACCAGAAAACATCCAGTTATAGTGTTTTATTATTATTTCATCTTTTATTCTTGTTTTACAACTACAAATTTGACTGGTGCGTTTTCATTGGTGTCTTGATTATAATACTTATTTCTGTATCTCTGGTATGGTCTTGACTGTCTTGATAGAATTTAAAACCAGCGTTTTTGGTGTGCTCGGTTGGCACGTACCCGAATTCTGAAGGCGTTGGAACTCTTTAGAACCGCATCCTACAGAATCGTCAGACCCTGTGAACCTAGGCATGCAGACCAGACGACTTTATCTACACTCAGAAATGAATTTCACAATACTACAATTCTTTTAATCACTTCAAGCAAGAATCTATGCTCTAGTTAGAAATTCCTTACAAAGTTGGAACAAGACTAAGTACATGTACCTTTAAAGTACATTTTGTATATCAGTAAAGAACTTTCAGACTAACCAATAAACTTCTTCCAGACTAACAAATAAACATGTTTTAGACCACCAATAAGCATGTTTTAGACTTAACAATAAACACTTTTCAGTTTAACCAATAAAAATGTTTCAGGCTAAACAATAAACATGATCCATGATCCAGACCAAACAATAACAATGTTTCAGACTAAACAATAAACCATTTTCCAAACTAAACATTAAACATGTTTCAGACTTGTCAATAAATATTTTTCAGACTAAACAATAAACATGTTCAGACTAAACAATAAACATGTTTCAGACTACATCAATAAACATGTTTCAGACTAACCAATGTCACACCAGTTGAGAAGTATTTGGCATCAACTATGCAGTGTGAAGTTCACTATTTCCAACCCAAGTAAGTAGCTAGATTTTTATTTTTATTTTTTTTAAAGCATGCACATGTGATGAACTATATATTTTGAATACAGGTCCAAAACCAATTGCGGAAGGTCGGGAGATGGTGTGGCGGGGTGCCTACATAGTTATTGGTTATTCATACAGAACGTTCCTTTTTAATCTTAAAGTGCATGTTTGTCTAGCGATATTATTTTCTTTTCGATCCCTTGCTGCTAATCGGAAAGAGTAACCCATGTAGTGGCGACAGCGGGTTTCCTCTCAAATACTGTGTGGTTCTTAACCATATGTCTGACGCCATATAACCGTAAATACATTGTGTTGAGTGCATCGATAAATAAAACATTTCTTTCTTTCTATTTGGTCGTAGATTGCGAAAAGGTAAATAATGCATATTACTATACATCTTACGCCATATAACCATAATTCAAATGTGCTAAATTTTAGCAGCGAGTGATATGCATATTTTCAATGTGAAAAAAAAATACAGTATTCCCTTTAATATTGTATATTATTGTTTATTTTTCTGTGGTTCTTAAAGCAGCGTTTTCATTATGCGATTAGTCGCACCGACTTGTCATATGCGATTAGTCGCACCGACTTGTCATATGCGATTTGTCGTGGATAATAAATAGTACGACTCCGACACGACTTGTCGTTCCGATTTAGGTGTTCTCACTATGCGATTCAATCGTATGCGACAAGTCGGTGCGACTAATCGCACAATGAGAACGCCGCTTACCATATGTCCGACGCCATAAAAACGTAATTCAAATGTGCGGAGTTAACTTAAATATCCCTTCCTACTATTAGCAGTCAGTGATGTACATATTTTGCCTTTAATGTTGTATATTCTTTTTTATGTGTGTGCAGTGTTGAACAAAACCAGCCTGAATATGTTTTTGGTGTCCAAGTCCACGCTTTCGGACTGGCTTCTCAGAACGGAAGGACAGAACACGGGTGGCGGGTGCGCACCCTCAACACAATCATTCAGGAAATGGGACACCAAAACGTAAGATTACTTTCGTTTTAAATAGTCTGCAATCTCATCATCATAATTTATGCAGTTGTAGCAAAGAGGTCTCTTTGAAATCTGATTTCACACCAATATTTTTCGATGAGGAATCAGAGGAAGCTAATATATCGAGTGTCCTCTAGCCGTATTCACTTTATATGAAAGAACATTTAGTATATAAACAGAATAAGGCTAGAACTAGAAAAGCGATGTGTTGCGAGATAGATCGCCCGTGATGGACTCATCCACCCCACCCCCACCCCCACCCCCGCACCCACCTACCCTTTACCAAGCAGTGCACCATTGCTGATTCCGTACACATAAGGCCATGCTATAATATTATACCTTGTACTATATTTTCCCAGGTAGCAGGGGCGGATCCAGTAAAAATTATGGAACTAAGGTGGGAAAGGGCACATGAAAAAAGAGTCACTTGAATATATTTGGGGGAGCAGGTCCCCTGGTCTCTCCCCTGGATCCGCTTCTGGGTAGACCTGTGTTTCTTCTTTAATCAAGACTTCAGCTTCTTTATTTTAGCTGCTGTCTGGTTTATGTCAGCAGTGTTTTGATTGGTTGAGTGAAAGGTCATCTTGCTACGAGGTATCAATGGCTTCGTTAGCTCTGGTAAAGAAAACTTCTAAGATTTTATAACTGGATTATGGTTGAGTGTGGCTGGGTGTGCGCTTGAGATGCAACAGTAAATAAATACATTTTAAAAAATGTGATCGTCGCCATATTCCACTTTTCATGTTGAGGCTTTGGGTGTCATAGGAGTTTTGAGAGGATGAAATTGTATCCACGAGTTTCATTATCAAACAATGAAAGTAAAAAAGTTACTCTTGTTTAACGAAACCACTAGAACACATTGATTTATTAATAAATGGCTATTGGATGTCGAACATTTGGTAATTT
This sequence comes from Gigantopelta aegis, assembly GCF_016097555.1. NCBI lineage: Eukaryota > Metazoa > Mollusca > Gastropoda > Neomphalida > Peltospiridae > Gigantopelta > Gigantopelta aegis. Next base: position 81,324,016 of record NC_054704.1, read on the forward strand.
TGACACATAGTCATAATGAGGAAACCCGCTACATTTTTTCATTAGTAACAAGGGATCTTTTATATGCACCATCCCACAGATAGGATAGCATATACCACGGCCTTTGATATACCAGTCGAGGTGCACTGGCTGGAACGAGAAATAGCCAATGGGCCCACCGACGGGGATTGATCCCAAACCGACCGCGCATCAGGCGAGCGCTTTACCACGGGGTTACGTTCCGCCCCTATCAAATAATGAACATGCGTGCATAATCTCGTTGGACTATTTCTCGTTCTAGCAAGTGCACTATCAAAGGCCGTGGTATGTGCTATCTTGTCTGTGAAATGGTGCATATAAAAGATCCCTTGCTACTAATGAAAAAGTGTAGCGTGTTTCCTCTCTAAGACCATATGTCAAAATTACCAAATGTTTGACATCCAGTAACCGATTATGAATAAATCAATCTGCTCTAGTGGTGTCGTAAAACAAACAAACTTTAACTTATCTGCCATATTTCAAAATATCTTGTCTGTTTCAGAAAACAATTGACATACTAAAAATAGATTTGGATAAATGGGAGTGGCAAGCGTTACCGGAAGTTGTTCAGAGTGGTGCCCTAAATCACGTGACGCAGCTGCTATTGGCAATGCACGCGACGACAGAACCGTCTCCGGAAAACTACAGGGAACGCTTGATAATGTTTGAGATCATGTACTCCATGAATTTCCGGATTGCCAACATTTTTGAAAGGAAAGAAACATTTTCAACTAGACTACACGAGATGATGTCAACAGAAATAGAGATTTTATTTCTTAGAATTCCCGTATATTCATAAAACAATTATCCAAGATGGTAAAACAAAGTTGTCTTTGAGCGAACTATTTATGAATACTAGATCCACTGTTGGTGATATTGGTGACGTCATCTATGTCTTCTGTTCAATTATAAGGGTAGCTATTATATTATCATACTATGCAAATCCACTATGGACCATAGACATATGCTTCTTGTATATATTACATCGAATTTGGTTAAAATAACTGCATATTATGTATAAAGATAAAAAACACAGATTTTTGTTTTGGCGTTTTAGTTTATTTCAAATTAAAATTAATGTAATTTTGAATCTTTTGTTATTTGCCTCACTTTTGTTAATTTCACGATAATGTGCCCCAAAATTTAAAAATATATGTTCCCAAAATCTATAATTTTTATCACAATTTTGACAATGTTCTCACGTTACAAATTAAGCGGGAATTGGTGGTTATGTCGCATATATTTATTGAAATCATGTTTATAACATCTTTAAAAAAAAATATCTGTGAATACAAATTTAGATTTTTCCAGAATCAACTTGTTTTTAAAATTATCCAAATTGGTCTCAAACAACTTTTACTTTTTGAAAGTGAAACCTGGTGCTTCATTACAGCAAAAAACAACAACAACATTTTACTTGTTAGATATGTTTTGAACCAACTAGTTGTAAGATAGATATTATCTAACGGCCTCTAACACAACATTATCTGTGTGAAATGCTGTAGACAGAGCATAGACTGGTGTCAAGGTTGTACTGTCCCTTCGCACTGAGAACTGAAATCCAGTCTAGCGAGTAAGCGCTCGATTTCCTGAGCATGCCTCAAGCTTATAACTCTTTTTCTTTCTTTCTTTTTCTTTCTTTCTTTCTTTTTCTTTCTTTCTTTTTCTAAGGTGTGCGTGCGTGTGTGCGTGCGTGCGTGCGTGTTTGTGTGTGCGTGCGTGCGTGTGTTTGGAGGCTTCGTCTTTATACTTGTGAAACAAAACATGTTGTATAAGTCAGCGAGTACACTAGCAGACAGATGCAATAGCTCGAAATTGGACCTAGAAACCTGAACCGCGTAGTTTTGGGGAACACACACTATATTAACATAACCAACAGAAAACAAAACTTAGCAGAAAATAAGGTATTTTAATAAGAATAAAAGCGATACATTTCAAAAACAAAAATTATTATGCTAGCGAAATAATATTAAGATCAAGTAAACGAAATGCACACACAATGCAATATTAAATAAATAAATTAATTAATCGTATATGTATGTATGAAAAAACAACGCACGCACGTACACGCACAAGTCGATAACATACATGTATTCGTGAACATGACCTCCCTCCCACACTTTTCCCAAACTTTCTTCAAACGCCCATGACCCTCATACGAGATCCAAACTAATTAAAATACCCACTTCATAATTTATGTCGCAACAGGATGAAAAGGTTGTTGTGCATACAACAGGTGGGAATACGTAGTAGAATCGAACACCTTCCGTCCTGAACATAATATACGAATGCAATGGATAAGAGCGAAAAAGAACATACTATTATGGACGTTTTGTGTTTAACCAAAAAAACACACAAAAAAAACATGAGAGAAAAAATGAAATATGCATTACGTATAAGTCAGTTTCATGAAATGAATGTTTGCATACTTGTATATTGGTAACATTGTGTCAAAAATAAAATATTGAAATAAACAATATAAAAAATAATGATAATATTATCGTACGATGATGTTGATGATTAGACAAATTTGTATATTTTCGGTCACTGACCAAAAATATAGATTTTTGGGGAACTGAACTATTTTTACCCCAGTTATGACCAGCAACGGAATGTTGACCTTTTAGACTACAAGGAGCGGGATGTCGCCTAGTGGTAAAGCTCTTGCTGTTGATTACGGATCCATTTGGGTTATTTCTCGTTCAAGCAAGTGCACCACGACTGGTATATCAAAGGCCGTGGGATGTGCTATAATTATTTTTGGGATGGTGTATATAAAAGATCCTTTGCAACTAACGGAAAAATGTAGCGTGTTTCCTCTCTAAGACTATATGTCAAAATTACCGAATGCTTGACATCCAATAGCCGATGGATCAATGTACTCTAGTGGTGTCGTCAAACAAAACGAACGTTTTGTTTCAAACTACTTCGTAAACAAATCAATTAATGGTGCGAAGTTAAAAATATAATAATAACAAAATTTAATGCGTTTTTTTTTGGTATCAATGCAAATTTTCAGAGAACTTAATAAATACTTATTTATTTTTAAAAGCACAAAACAAGACTGTCCTTACCTTTGAATGACGTTTTCACAGCATCTTCAGTACCTGCTGTTGTTATCGATAATGTTTTGTTAAATTATTTGGTCAGTTACTTATTTTGTTTCCAAATGTTTGATTAACAAAGGTTGAGTTTGATAGCAATACTGCTAATTATTATTATAAATATTACAGTTGATTATTGGAGAGTTAACAATATAATAAAATATCTGCTCTTTTCTGCAAGAAAACGAAATTATCTGGTTGCAATATTTGTCATGATAACATGTTTCTAAGTGATAGAGCCTTTAGAACAATACCAATGTTTGTATATTCGGTGTCTTTCCGGTCGGCCTCGGACTAGAAAAAAAACCCCAGCCCAATAATTGCATACATAATATAGGGGCAGGTTGTCGTCCAGTGGTGAAGTAGGCTATTTCTCGTTCCATCCAGTGCATCACGACTGGTATATCGAAGACCGTGGTATGTGCTATCCTGTCTGTAGGATGGTGCATATAAAATATATCTTGTTACTAACGGAAACATGCAACAGGTTTTCTCTCTAAGACGATAATTCAAATATACATATATATATATATATATATATATATATATATATATACAGTATATATATATATATATATATATATATATCATATAATATCTTACATTTTCAGTGCAATCAAAGATCAAAATATGTAATATTTTTAAGATCACATATTTTAAGAATTTGATAACTTTGCAAATTAGATGTAAATTAATCGAGGTCACGGCACGAGGTTTATTGACATTTAAGCAAACGTATTTGTGTGACACTCCATAATTGACGTATGCATTCATAGTCATCGAATAAAAACATTTCAATGGCAATTTGACATTGAAAGCTGTCCAGCGTTCAGAAAAAAACACACCCCACGTTAAGCCCTAGTTTGTTTTGATGTAAGGACATCCAAAATGACGTCATTCGAGTTTGACGTCATTTCCATTAAAAAATACACCGCGCCACATATTCTTACGTCATTTGAATATCTAGTAATGGCGGACTGGAATTAAAATTGCGTGTACAGTTTACAAAAACACGTTGTATTAAGCTTGAGATTATATGATAAAGAGATTATTACCCTCGTGTATTTCGGTATCGTCAATATCATATATCAGGAATAAAAATAATGTATTATGCTCGCCAGAGGCTCCTATAATACAATTTTTATTCCTAATATTAAATATATGATATTGATGATACCGAAAAACACTCTGGTAATAAGCTTGTATGTTTGTCTGTCTATTTTATATTGTTCATTCTCTCCGTTTCTCCCCTTCTGTTTCATCCTCTGTCTGTCTGTCTGTCCCTCCCTCCTTCCGTCCCTCCTTCCTTCCGTCCCTCTCTCTCCCTCCCTCCCCTCCCTCTCCCCCCCCCCCTCTCTCTCCCCTCTCTCTCTCTCTCTCTCTCTCTCTCTCTCTCTCTCTCTCTCTCTCTCTCTCTCTCTCTCTCTCTCTCTCTCTCTCTAGGTTGTTACCAGTGTGTTTTTCGGTATCGTCAATATATATTAGGAATAAAAATTGTATTATGCGAGTTATAATTTTATTAAATAATAATTTTAATTTGTTTTACGATCCCTCTCCAAACCTCCCTCAAAGTTCCCTTGGCATTCTGCCTCATGTCATTGCCCCCCCCCCCCCCCCAAATGGATTTTCTGGACCCGCCACTGCCTTCGGTACGTTTGATCATTACCCCCTCCTAAAGCTGCATGTTCGGACGAACGTCATTCTTTTAAAACTGAAAAGTACATTGGAATGGAATGTTTTATTTAACGACGCACTCAACACATTTTATTTACGGATATATGGCGTCGGACATATGGTTAAGAACCACACATATATTGAGAGAGGAAACTCGCTGTCGCTACTCTTTTCGATTAGCAACAAATGATATTTTATATGCACAAACCCACATACGTGACAGTACATACCACGGCCGTTGTTAACCAGTTGTGGAGCACTAGCTGGAACGAGAAATAGCCCAATGGGATCACCGACGGGAATCGATCCTAGATCGATTGCGCACATATATATATTTTTTATAAACACCAACAATAATTACGAGAATTATACATTGATTAAGCTATATCTTTCCTGTTGTGTTTTTAATATTAAAAAATAATAATAAAATACGACTTGCACAGGCTCTATGTTTTATGTCATCTGTTGCTAGATCTGTATTTCGCACCAGCACAGACGCGGTGTTTTGTGACATTCAGTTCAGTATGCTTCATTTTTGACTGGAACCATACTCACCAGACCCAGACTCAGACCCAGACCCAGTTTCGGTGTGTTTTGGGCCTAAGCCCTCGTAACGTTTTTCTACGATCGGCAACCTCTTTTACTAATCCACATTAGCTTACAATTGTTGTAAGTCACAATCAATATGTACAATAGGTTTAGCGATCTTATCTTACAACCGTCGTAAGTTAAAATCAATATTTACAATAAGTCTCTACCTATTTTAGGCTGCAATACTGCGATCGTAAATTAACGCTAAATAATTAATAGAGAGGTATTTATGAATTTTTTAATTCTTATTAAATTTTAACAAGTTAAAACAAGTTTAAATTAGCCCTAAGGAAACCACAATGGCGAATTTCAGTATATATATATATTAAAATTATTTCCTTTGTTGGTTATACTGCTGTTGAATGAACCGAATAAAATTCAGTGGTGTTTATTCACCTCGTATATACTTTCTGTTCTCCAAAATTAGGCTCGAACTCTTCCGAGATAATTTCGAGGTTGACATAATGATTGATTTGATTTCAACTTATTTTCGTGTTTATATCTAATTAAGGTTAAAACACGCTGTCCTGGGCACACACCTCAGCTAACTGGGCTGTCTGTCCAGGACAGTGGATTAGTTATTAATTGTTAGTGGTTAATGACTGTTTGACAGTGATTCATGAGTGCATGTCATCAAAGCTGTATCTATTCCAATGAGCTCTGTCCTGTGCGAAGTTCGATTTAGCAAACTAGTCTGGAAGTAGCAGTGCTCTTTATTGCGGGAAAAATCATGATATAAATATTCAGTAAAGGATCTCGGGAGTGGCCGTCATAAAAAAGCCTATTCAAACACCTCTTACCATGTCCGGCGCCCCACCCCTTCCCTTACACCCCCCCCCTGGATCTGCCCCTGCTAGTCATCGAAATAACTAAATAATTTATTGTTTTTAATGAAAAACAATTAAAAATAGTCTTTATTTGATCAGTTATAAAAAAAAATATTTTGGGATTATGTTAAAAATATATACATTTTTGTTAAAAATGCGCAAAAGTTTACCTTTGTTTGTATTCTCTTTAATAAAGGACAAACAAAAAAGGAGGAATATAATTATAATATAAACTTATATAAATATTCCAAAAATTAATTCCCAATTATATTATTTTCTTCAACTTTTTACACCCCCAATAAAATGATATTTAGCATGCAGTTTCGAGGGCGGATTTTTAATGTTATACCAGACAATACCAGTGGTTGTGCCACCTTTCTTTAACATTCTAAGATCAAACTCTAATAGGTTTGCATAACATATTTAACATAGTACAGGGCATCAAATGAAGGAAGGAAATGTTTTGTTTAACGATGCACACAACACATTTTATTTACGGTTATATGGCGTCAGACATATGGCTAAGGACCACACAGATATTGAGAGAGGGAACCCGCTGTCGCCACTTCATGGGCTACTCTTTTCGATTAGCAACAGGGATCTTTTATATGCACCATCCAACAGACAGGATAGTACATACCACGACCTTTGTTACACCAGCTGTGGAGCACTGGTTGGAACGAGAAATGGGGACACCAAATGAATACCTTTGAACGATGGTCGTTTCTGGATGACCAGCTCTCTTGTAGAACTCTGTGACATTCTCATCAGATGGTTCCATAGTTTTCTACAACATTCTGCTTCTACCACTGGCTACCGTTATTGTTCTGTAAGACATGAAGGTACCGGTCTACAGCCTCGTACACTGTGGGAGACGTCCGTAGTCCTTTATTCTTATCAAACACTCTTGTAAAACTAGTGCAGAGAACAACTATGTGTGACATATACATATATATATATATATATATATCTATGTATGTATGTATGTATGTATGTATGTATGTATGTATGTATGTATGTATGTATGTATGTATGTATGTATGTATGTATGTATGTATGTATGTATGTATATATATATATTATATATATATATATATATATATATATATATATATATATATATATATATATATATACAGTTTGCTAATACTAAACAAAATTTAAAGCCATAGCTCGAAATCCCCCTCCATGCCTGTCATGGACAGAGCACTCTAGCGAAGTCAGAGGTTGTTCCCACGATATGCGTGCTGGTGGAAGCATGCCAAAAATTACCCACACCCACATTTAACGTCACAGATTCTTCATTAACTCTATTTTAACTTTATTCAAATTGAGTGAAAGATATGTAAATTAACTAAACTTTTTACGGGTTAAAACTAGGGTCTGTGCCTTTAATTTGGATAACACTTGACACACGTTACTTTTTCCTGAGTCCCTCGAATAGGAAATGTAACAAGCAAACATAATTAGAACATTTGATTCAAATAATTAGTTTTTTTAATGTTTCCCTTTCTGTCTTTCTCTTTTTGTCGTTCAATCTATTTCTCTCTCACTGTCCATCTTTATCCCTCCTGCATACACATCTATACATCCATCTATACATCCATCTATACATTCATCCATTTATCCTCAACCGAAAATACACTAACCGATCTACCTACCAAACTACCAGTAATAGGTGGGTCACTTGAGCAACATGTATACAAATGAACTAGGTCACGTGACCGCTTGCGATTGGCTGACATTTAACCGTGGGGGCCTGGCCTAATAACGTCACGGCGTAGGGATGCTAACCTCTAAGGGTGGTGTAGGTGCTAACCAGGTTAATGGCTTTGGCAGCTGTTAGAGGAAAGCATCATGACCTCGGTGACCTAACTGGGTTAATGGCTTTGGCAGCTGTCCGAGGAAAGCATCGTGACCTCGGCGACCTAACTGGGTTAATGGATTTGGCGGCTGTCCGAGGAAAGCAGCATGACCTCGGCGACCTAACTGGGTTAATGGATTTGGCAGCTGTCCGAGGAAAGCAGCATGACCTCGGCGACCTAACTGGGTTAATGGATTTGGCAGCTGGGATGACCTTGTTTGTTTAGTTACAACAGACGATGCTAAGACAAGTGCATGTAACGAGCTACTCTCGATTCACTAATATCAAAACCTATATTAGCTCGGCCATTTACCTTTCGACCGACCGTTCAAAATTGCGCCAAATTCCCTCAATCAAAATTGTGCACCCTTTTCTCTTTGGCATTTAACTGCTCCATACAATTCCATAGCACCACCACCACCCCCACCCCCTTTCCTGTCATGGGCGTGCGCTACAACAGCTTGTTCTGAATGTGCACGTAAAACCCTATGACATGACATGACATGACAAGTGCATGTGTACCTTTCCACTGTTCCACGCAACGCTCGCTGCTGATTTTTTTTCCAGATGAGGACTCTTAACGATTATATAGGTCTAAATTACTTCCCAATCTATTGAAGTTGTTATCTCGATAGCCAGGTTATCCTGAACACACATCTCAGCTATTTGTCAAGGATAAAATATCAGGTCTGTAGAATCCAACTAACTCACTTCAGATTTTCTTTTCACGAGTTCTTATACCAGATTTCTGTGAGTGTCAACACATGACCTGAATAGAAATCCAGTAATAATGCCAAGAGAATTATCAGTTTCTGACATCTCTGAAATACAAAACAAAACAAGACAATTTAAACATCGGTGTGAAGGCAGTTGTACTCAAGAAACACTGTTCATATTTATTTTATATTTGAATTCAACAATTTGTCACTCAAATTTCTTTTTAATTGTTTACAAAACAGTAAAATTATACATCATCAATCTTATAGACATCAATTACTTCCATATTTTTGTTATTTTATACTAAATTAATTTAAGAAGTATATAAAGCAACAACCACAAAACAGACCGCAGACACGCCCCAGGAATTGGTTATACATTTTCCTGCCTGTTGAAGTATGTATACGTCCAACTAGCCATGCGAAGTACAGAATATGTTGCTAACAATATTGGAATTTCAGGCTTTAAATATGTATTGGGGTCTGAGGTTTCTATACATCGGAGGTAAGTATTTCTGTAATCTATTTTGAGTTGTGTGTATAGCTTTAGATTCAGGTGTTTCGAAAATATCCTATAGATTATGAAAATGTTAACGACTATCAAAGTGCAAGAACAATTATATTAATAACAATAATAATATCCATCCATCCATCTATCCATCTATATATACATCCATTCATTCAGCCACGAATCAAAATGCACTAACTCACCTACCTATCTACCTACCGACCTACCTCTCTCTATGTTGCGCCCTTACGTTTAAAAATCGCGCTTCTAATATCCGGTGATTAAGTAATAAAAAACATCCAACATATTGAAGTTGAATAGCAGAAAAACAAATGCAGAACAGGACATTGAAATAGACTGTTTAATGTGTTGTATACCTGTGGGTGAATTATCATTTTTAACACATGCTATTCTTTTAAACTGGTGCATAATACAGAATGTAATGCTAAATATGTCATACCACCGACAAGCTGCTAAACATGCACTGTTTGAGTTGTGTTATCAACATTTTGAGATAACCTTTCAAAGTTCCATGTCTACAACTCTTCAACGGGCTGTTCAATATGATTGTGACTTTCTACAGGACGTCGTTTACTCTCGAACACGTTTACAGTAGAATTTGAAATAGAAGCCTGGAAATGGTTTCAAAATTGACAGAAAATTAAGGAAGCATATTTTATCTTGACATAAAAACTTCTGATCTGTGGTAGAAAATGATGGACCAAACCGACCATCGTTTCAGTACCTTCAGTGGATGCTGAATAGTTCCTTTTAACATTTCGTTTTGTATCATGCACTACTTTAAATGTAAATTATATATCAAAGTGAAATTCCATTTATCATCAGAAAACCTGATAAGCTGGTTTTGTACCAATCTAATTTATTCTGAATTGCATACATCTTCCACTATTCAGCATAGTACATTTTGTTTGGTACATGAATAAGATTCACCAATATGTAAACATGCGCGCGTTAGTTTGGTTGACTTTAAGCCAGATTTCGCTTTTAACTACAGTCCTGATTTTTCAAATTCCTTGGTTAAGGCGACGCCACACGATACGAGCTCCTCGTACGAGAATATATCCACGGGAATAACCGATTGCATAACAAAGAAGGACATCGTATTGTTTGTCGTACCCATCAACTATCGCGGTGTGAGGTCGCCTTTACTTTCTTTATTACGTAAGCTTATTTGTAATTAAAATAGACCTGCACTGTTAAACCGTTGAAAATCTGTGCATTTCCTTTCAGTAATGGATAAAAAAACCAAGTTTATTACCCCTCCAGAACCACTAACAATAAAATCTATACTTACATATTTGATACATAATAATTTTTATTGGTGTAATTTAAGTAGGGGAATATTCTCGTAACTCTCCATTCCTGAAAAATAATGAGACTCGGTCCTAGCGGGTCTCGTCTCCATTATATTTCAGGAATAGAGAGTTACTCGGACATTCCTCTGTACAGAATATACCTTTCGCTTCATATTGATTTCGTCAACCTTCTAAGACGTTTACGCTGTATATCCCCCAGTAACCGTTAACCGGCCTATTAACGGGAAATGATTTCTGCACACGCCCATTGTAATGTACGATCGATTTGATAAAATAATGTTTTACCGTGTTCACTTTATTGTTAAAATCAACCAACAAATATTAATATCCATGCCATTTTTTGTTGTGAAGAGATTAAAAGCATGTCGTGGTCTAATGTTGACATTCTTCAGCTACTCCCGTAAACCGGGCTATTGTTTTTCAAGAGTGACCCGTGTCATGCGACGTCACCAAAACTTTGACAATAACAGCGGTGTGGAACTGTTTATTTAGGTTTGTTTAATATTACACGCCGTTTAATACATGCGCACAGTGCAAAATGGCGGTCGTGTATACAGTTGGCTATGTATAAAAGTATTGTGGATGTCTGCTTATCTTTTCCTCATTTGTGCACTTTGTTTTGAAGACGATTTTCTTAATTCAACAAAACTATATTTATGTCAGGGTTCAGTCGCATCCAGATTCCTTAAAAATAAGTCAAATGTAAATATACCGGTTTATGGGGTAGCCCGGTTCACGGTTGTTCACAATACATCGTGGACAATCTTGCCATCATTTTCTAACAGACTCATCTGGCTTCTTGTCATTCTCCTGACATGTACGTGGATGATCTGGAACATCCAGGGACGTGTCATCTACTTCCTCTCTCGCCCGACTGCCGTCACAACAGAAATGAAGTTCAAGGACAAAATGGTATTCCCTAAAGTCACGATATGCAACCAAAACACTTTCAGGTAAAGTAGAATGTCTATGGATTTGAACCCAAGATGTTGATGGGGTGGGTGGCACATAACGTTACGGTTTGTAAGACATTAGTAGACTGCTTAATTCTCTCAAACTCTATACATCCATATCGTTAACAGTACCACAGGTTATTTCTGCCAAACATTTCTTTTACAATCATCAACATATAAACGCAACTATAACTATAACTATAGTAGTAAATAGACTAGAGTATTAGTGTTGTATTACTGTGCTGTTTTGTGTGTTTATGTGTCTATGATTGTGTGTACACACGAACGTATTTGAACCGAGAAAAAGAAATACACCTTGTATTGTAAACCACATTCTAGGGCTGTAACTAGGATTTTCTCTTTGGAAGGTGGGGGGGGGGGGGGGGGGGGGCAGACGAATTCTGCGCATACTGTAACTCCTCAAACGGTTAAGAAGAGGATTTTCTCCTATTTTTACCAGATAGCTTTTTGGGGGGGCTGGTCCCTTGACATCCCACCACACACCCTCCCCGCTAGCTACGGCCCTGCATTGCAATCACTATTAACATCGTATAAAGTACAAATATGTAATATGGGATTGAATACCAGTACTGTGATATTTAATACCAGTAACGCGGTTATCTGAAGTCTTGACACAATGGATGAGGGAATGTGTTGCAGTCACTCTCTTCTGTTAATGTTTCTAGAGAGAGAGAGAGAGAGAGAGAGAGAGAGAGAGAGAGAGAGAGAGAGAGAGAGAGAGAGAGAGAGAGAGAGAGAGAGATTTGTAAATAATGAAAGCATTTCCTCTGCATTAATGCAAGACTTTAGTTGATTCTTGTTTGATATATTAAAAAATATGAACCCAGTCTCGTCTTTTTAACCCAAAGCACGAACTATTTAATGAAATGTTTGTAGATCGACCACCGTTGATCAAATTTGGTCCAGTCACAATTGCGAAATGTAATTAAAAGTTTTTTTTTTTTTAAACGATTGTACATTTGGTACTACCCCAATACACTTCCTCCTGTATATATACTGCTTTGCAAGTAATATAATTAAATTTAATATATCATCTGCCCTATGATTATCATGTATTTGAAATATTATATCTGTAACAGTGAAATGGAGATGTGTAATATGAGTACATTCTTTTTTTAGCAATCCCTGTAGGTTTTGCCAAAATGTTTGTATTAATGGACAGAACCAAAATAAATGAATAAGAGTTTCTGGAACAGATTTACAGAATGAACATTTGTCATCTTGTTGAATTTTTATTTTACAGAGAAATGAGTTTGTAGATAGTATTCGGTGTTCTAATCTATACTGCAACCACTTCAAATTCGTGTCCTTAGTTATTTTATGGTAAAGACTATATGCTTTTTTTTCAGTTAAACGAATTTGTAAGAAAAAGTTCATTAATCCATTTCTTTTGTGAGATTGGTTTGCAGTTGTTTTTTGAAAGAATGTTATAAATTCTCTGACAACCTTTCTTGTCTTGTAACAGAATTTTTGTCGGGATAGGTATTGGTGGTCTTTGTATATTACAGTTATACTTATTGAAAACATATTTATTTATTAAGTCCCTTACTGCATTTAAAAGTCCTTGTATTTCTATAACATTTGTGTCCTGTAGTATATTGTGTATGTAGTCTACCTTTTGTATCTTACCTTCATTATCAATTAGATCATATATGAAGACAATTCCTTTTTCAAACCATTTTTTATAGAGTATGTGTTTGCCTCCGACCTTCACACCTTCGTTATACCATATAGGTTGATGTAAAATATCTATCCATGACGTTATTTGTATTTTATTTTAAAAGATAGCCCATGCCTGAAATGTGTCATGCCAAAATATATTATCCAATATTCTTAATTTTTGTTTTACAAATTCCGTTCCAAAATTAACGAAGTTATGCACATTTGGATATGTCAGTTTTAAAAGATATGTCCATTTTGATTCTTTATGTATATATCTCCGAAACCATGACACTTTTAATGCATTTATAAAATAATGTATTTTAAACATCTTGAGTCCTCCTTCTTCATATTGTTTAATTATTATGTTACTCTTTATTCTATCAATTGAACCATTCCAAATAAACTTTAAAAATAAATTGTTTAGTTCGTTGATAGTTTGATATGTCGGGTTAGGCAATGTTAAAATTAATGGTTAATTTTGGCCATTGCTAAATTTACAACTACTATTCTACCAAATGGAGTTAATAGTCTTTTAGACCACTGTATTAATAAGTTTTTTATTTTCTTATTTTCTTATTGTAATTGACAGTTACCATATCTGTAAGACTAGTAGAAAAATCAACTCCCAGTAAGTTGAACATTCCTTTATCCCAAGTCAATTTTAAATCTGGACAGAGTATTTCGTTGCTATTTTTCCGACTAGCAAACCATATAATCTTAGTTTTATCTATGTTTGCATGAAGGCCGGAGGCATTTGCATAGAATTTTAAAATTTGAAGGCAATATCGTAAATACTGTTCTGTTGCATCTAGGGTAATTGTTGTGTCATCTGCATATTGTGATATAAGAAACTCTTGATTTCCAATTGAAATCCCTTTAATATGATTATTTGTTCTTATTAACAAAGCTAAAATTTCTGCACGAGTACGAAAATATATGGTGACAATGGGTCTCCTTGTCTACATCCTCTAGATATTTTGAACCATTCAGTTGTTTGTCCATTTACAATTACACAGGATTTAATATTAAAATAAAACGTTTCTATCCATTTTTTAATAGAATCTCCGAAATTTAAAAAAATCAAAAGTCTTTCGAATGAAAGGCCAGGCAACAGAATCAAATGCTTTCTCAAAATCAATTAACAAAAGAAGACCTGGAATTTTATTCTTTTCTGTATAATGAAATAAGTCATAGAGATTTCTAATGTTTTTCTAATGTTTGGTCTTCATTTATTAAGCAAGGTAAAACAGTTTTAATTCTGTTGGCTATGCAACCTGATGCTATTTTATATGAGACATTTAGCAAAGATATAGGTCTCCAATTTTTAAAAATATTGTTTATTTTTGTCCTTTTTGGGAATACATGTTATAACGCCTTCTTTTTGAGTTGATGAGAGTTCACCTATATGATAACTATAATTTATTGCTTTAGTAAGATACGTACCTATATCTGTCCAATTTAAAAAAAAAAGAATTCTGCTGTGAACCCATCGGACCCTGGACTTTTATTATTTGTCATGTTTTTTTAAACAAGATAGTATTTCATCTTCTTTAAGCAACCCTTCCAGGTTATTCTTTTGTTGTTCAGTAAGTTTTGGTACATGTGAAAAGTTCAATATTTCTTCTAAATTAACATCATTAATAGGTCTGGATTTATAAAGATTTTCAAAAAATAGCTTTACTTCCTTCGTAATTTCAGTTTCAGTTTTAGTTAATAGACCATTTGATTTGAATACATTTGGCATAGTTTTACTTATATAGTTACGATTTTCCATATTACAAAAATATTTTGTCGGTTTTTCTCCTTCATCTATCTATTTACTACGAGATCTTATTATTTGCCCCTGTAGCTTTTTGTCTCTAATCTTTCTAAGTTCAGTACGTTTTTCTTCTAAAATAATTCTGTCTATGTTATGCTCTTTTTCTAATTTTGTTATTTCTTCTATTAGTTCGCTTTCTGTTTTATCTGTTAGCTTTTTCATATAGCTAGAGTAAGAAATAGTTTTGCCTCGTATTTCCATAAGTAGCACTTCTAAAAAAAGTTGATCATTGATAGATAAACCTGGCAAGTCGGTATTAGTTGTATTAGCGTCTTGATCAATTTTTGTTACAGTATATTGTGTTTTGACATTTTCTATTACTTGTTTTACAGTTTGTACATATTCTTTATCCTTCAATAATGAGTTATTAAATTTCCAAAATGTTTTTCTTTTATTTGGTTTTGAGTGTATAAGTTTAAAAACAACCATTGAATGGTCAGTCCTATAACCTGTTTCAATATAAGCTTCTCCTATTTGTGTTAGAAAGGTATCTGTTACAAGAATAAAATCTAACCGTCCTTGTTTATTACCATTATAAGTTCTCCATGTGAATTCTTTTTTCTCAATATTAAGTTCCCTCCAGACGTCAACTAGATTGAATTCTGTACATAGCCTTCTGTTAATGTTGGTATCATTCATTATTTCTTTCCATCAGTGTAAGGAGGGCGGGACGTAGCCCAGTGGTTAGGGGTGCAACGATACGGTCAAAACCGTATTGCGATATATTGCGATATAAGAAACTGTATTGCAATATGTATTGCAATATAATTGATATTATTTATGGGGTTTTTTTTTTTTTAATGAAAATAGAAGGCATAACTTTTTAATGATCTTTATTAGTTTCAGCTG
Source organism: Gigantopelta aegis (assembly GCF_016097555.1). Lineage (NCBI taxonomy): Eukaryota > Metazoa > Mollusca > Gastropoda > Neomphalida > Peltospiridae > Gigantopelta > Gigantopelta aegis. Next base: position 81,339,959 of record NC_054704.1, read on the forward strand.
TCAGGCTAAATGTTTTAGGCCATATTTTTATTTTTTAACACAATACTAGTCTACTATAACACTGGCGTGACGGTGTCAAACTATTGATGATGATGATGATGATGATGATAACTAATTTAACGTGTCCATATACCACTAGGGTTTCGAACACGCCCATCCCGAGTCCGACCTCCGATAAGATCGGTGGCCTGACTCGGGATGGAGGGGGGGGGGGGGGGGGGGGATGAAAATGGGCAGAATTTTGAAAATAGCAATTAGTAAAAAAGTTAATAGAATAAAAAAAGAAAGAAAAAAAGGTTACAATCCAAAAATAAAAAAGAATTGACTGCTCGGCCGAATATTTATATAATTTGGAGCATTTTAGAAGGAAAGTCCAAAATTAAATAAGAGAAAGAAGAGAGGATTGGACTATTTAATAATATTTAAAAAAAAAAGAAAGTAATTTCGACATAAAATTTTGAACGCAGATCTAAAAGTTTAAAGTCCGATCGATATGTCCACGCGAGTGGCCTCGTTAAGGCCGTTTGGGTGCACAGCTTAAAGGGACGAGATAGGTTGCATCCCGTCAAGAAAACCCCTAGATTGACAGTCGATAGACGTTGAAGGTGTACTGCTGTGCTGAAATACAGATCTTGAGAAGCCGGATCTGTCTGAACGAGAGAGAGTATCAGACTAGGTTATAGTCCAGTCGTCATGGGTTGGTATAGTGGTGCGGACGGGCCCGACTCCGGAGGATACGAGATGGTATCACTATAAAGCAAGGTAAAGTCTAGAAAAAGAGTAGTAGGGGCCGACCCCGCTTCCTATTTCTTCTTAGAGTGGGGCGGTCAATCTTCCAGTACTGCTAGGACAGGCTCGGACATGTAGAGACTAAACGCGAACAACCGTGGCGTTCTGCAGAATGGCCGTCATACGAGTCACGAAAAAAACCTGTCGACAGTCAGACGGAGAAATGACGTGAAAGCAAGGAATCTCGCTAAAAAAGAATCCAACCTGATGGTGCAGGCTGTCGAAATGAGAAGCGTTCCAGCGTTCAATCAGTTCCAATGGCCGCATACATTCCAGTAGAAAACTTCATTTCGCTGACAAAAACAACGAAATGAGGGACCCCCCCAAGTCGAGCACACGAAAGCACGCGCAGTGTGCACAAGCGAAACAAACACGTCTTACCGCGTGGAGCTCCAGACTGTGAATGGTCAAACTATTCATAAATTGTCACATTCGGAAATCCTTACTATCGGGCTTTTCCGTTGCTGCTCGCTTAACATGGAAATGTACGTATTGAGTCACAATGTTTCGCCAGATCGACCGAACCAGAGCCGCGGTTATTAGCCGAGGTATTTTGAACGATCGGCCGAAATATTCCGAGTTCAGTGAAAAACAGCGAAGTGTGATTCTCATTTGTTGGTTTATTTCTTTGAAGATGATAGCCGTAGCCGTAGCCGTAGCCGTATTCCAACGTTAATGAACAACGAATGATAATGTGTAAGTAACAAAACATTTATTTGTAATTATCGTTAACTGGTTATTTTCACTGGACTTTTGACACGTTTTGTTTAGAAGTTAGAACCAAGTATAACCGACCTATCACTTCGTATGCCAACAAGTAAGCCGACTACGCTTGACGTGATTGTTACATTTCCTGTCATCACCAATTAATAAAATGATGTGGTTTTTGTTTGTTTGTTTGCCTATTTCAACTCAAATAAGTTACAAGGAAAAAAAATCGCGGTACGCAAAACTGTACCGCGGTTCGTATCGAGCTGATCAATTATCGCGGTATACCGGTATACCGGTTTATCGTTGCAGCACTACCAGTGGTAAAGTGCTCGCTTGATGCGCTGTCGGTCTAGGATCAATCCCTGTCGGTGGGCCCATTAGGCTACTTCTCGCTTTAACCAGTGCACCACGACTGGTATATCAAAGGCCGTGGTATATGATATCCTGTCTATGGGATAGTGCATACAAACGATCCCTTGCTACTAATGAACAAAATTAGCGGGTTTCCTTTCTAAGACTATATGTCAAAATAACAAAAATGTTTGACCTCCAATGGTCTATGATACATTAGTCAACGTGCTCTAGTGGCGTCGTTAAAAATCCAAACGGGTTCACTTTCAGATCCAGTAAAGTGTACAACGAGACGACTGGACCGCGGACGTCTGCCTCGCTGTATGAGGCAATAGACCGGTACATGCAGGTCCTACAAGACGACACTGGACACCAGTCTGCGAGACAGAAATTTATTGAGAGATATGGAGAACTTCTGTCAGATAAGAACGTCAGGGAGTTCTACAGACGTGTGGCTCACCAAAAGAATACGTTCATTAACAGGTTTGTTTGTGCGTTGGTGCATTGGTGCGTGTATGTATGTGTGTGCGTTGTATTAATTCCTTGACCCCCTAAAAGCCGGTCCTAGACATCAACCAGTTTGTCATAGGTAATAAAATATCATATATATTGCCAGTTCTGTTTTTACAGGCTTCTTGGGCGCCATCTTGGATATTTCAAAATTTTCACGGGTGCCAACTTTGTACTTTCTGAATCTTCAATTAACATCTTCTAAACATCCAAAAACACACAAAAAAACTCATTGAAAGTTTGGCAAACAAAGTACTAGTTTAAATTTCCTGATTGCCATTTTATTTTGACCTTTGACCGTGACCTGACCTTGACGTCTAAATGGGGAGGCACCTCTTAAAAGTTTTCTACATGTTTAGGGTAAATATATGCCTAATATACTGCTTTTAAACAGCTTTTCTGGATGTCTAAATCTAAATTTGACCTTTGACGTTCACCTGATCTTGACCGTGACCTCTAAAATTGGGTAGCCCATCTAAAAGGTTAGTACTGTCGTCAAGTACAACTATGCCAAATTTTATGCTTTGGGTCAGCAAGTCACGATCATTCCCCTAACCCACTCCACTAATGGTTCGTTCGTTCGTATGTATGTCACAATGTTTTATTTCACTATTCATAGATCTGTGATATAGGCAGCATATATGTTGATGATTTATTATATTATTCACAGTTAGAGTATATCTTTATTGTGTTAATAATCATATTTTTAGATTTAATTAGTTTTAATATTGCGAGACAGGGAAGAGGGAATCGGGTATACGACGTGTAACCGAGATGAACCACATCATTACTAGAGATTTCTCATATCCTGTCTGCTTGATATATTTTTAGATGCATGTGGAAAGGTCGAAAGTGTGGTCCAGAACATTTCATAGAGGTTTTCACTAACATGGGAGTTTGTTACCAGTTCAATACAAGTACAGATGACATGGTCGTAGACAAAGCAAGTAAGCAGTATTAAGAATTTATTACAAACAGGAACATACTCAGAGCGGATCCAGGAAATAGTTCATGGGACCAAGGGCAAACGTACACCTGGACCAACTCCCTGAAAAGAATACTTCAATGAAAATGTGAACAAATTGTTACAAAAAGGGACACTTCAATTGTTTTACGGGTAGAGAGGGCTCCCTAGTCCCCTCCATTGACAACTGTGCCACACAACCGGCACTACACTTCAAAAGATGATGCTGGAATAAGGATTTAATGAACTGTTCTGTCTTTCAGATAAAGATGGCGGATTAGACCTGATGCTGTTTGTTGATTAGTATGACTACATGCGGGGTCCTCAGACCTCAGTTGGGGCTCTTGTCGTCATCACTGACCAAAGCGAAACCGAGGCTTTAGCAAAGGAACAGGGCATTGGGGTGAACGTCGGTCAGTCTGTTTCTATTGGTCTTCAAAAGAGTGAAGTACGTAACACATATTGCTGTCTGCTTTTTTTTTAATATGTCTGTGTGTATCTAGTGCCTTTCTTTTTGTCAGCAATCTCTATGTATTATTTTGTCCATATCTCATGAAAAAAACAACCAAAACGAGTCAGTGTAAAATATAACTCTCAACGACAAAACCTTGTAACACATGATCAGGGCCGTATAACCGCACAGTGCAGCGTTGAATGGGCATTTGGCAAAATAGTAGATGATTCCGTAAATATTTATCCAGTGACTCGTCTATAAAATGACAGCCACGGCCAAACAGATCCTTTACTGGATATTTGATCCCTTTTGCTTCGCCACAAAGAGGTCTGCCATAAAGAGGTCTGCCAATCTAAAATTAGTTTACTAAATCAGAGCTAATTAGAATATGTACAGCTGTGATGACATGCACCCGTGAATCACTGTCATAACAGTGATGATATCAGGTGTTCACGAAGAAAGTTCAGCATATCTTTCCCCACCCGGTGGCACCCATTATGAGTACTGCCACAACAGCTGTGAAGTCGGTCACTATATTGTTTCTGCTCCAGCATTTAGCTTCTCTATGGTGCTTTCGAGAAAAAGGTGTTATGAACTGTATTCATGTCGGTTAATGTCACAGAACCTGCTTTCTTGGACACAAAATCTGTAACAAAAATGTTATTATTAAGCCATGTTTTTTTCTCCTGTTTTTGTTTTGTTGTGGGGTACTACCTTTATTTAACTGTTTTAAATAACTGGCACGTTCCATTAAGATTTGTTCGCACATTTTAATTAAGTATCACACTTTCGTACACATACGTTGGTGTGGACGTCATGCTTTTTATGACATCACATGGCAATAGCACACGTATGTTATTAACTTAAACATATGCGATTGGCTTATCCAAGCAAGTGATTGATCACCCGTTAGTAACAACCATACCACTTAATGGAATAAGCACGATCGAAACTGTTTGTTTTGTGACATACGGTAACCTGAAACTGACTGCTCTGTGGTGTATACGTTTTCCTTTGGGAAAGGCATTTACACTTGTTTTAAACCATATTTTTGATGATAGGTAAGGCATAGAATGCCATCTTGTAACCCACTGTTTACAAACGTGTCCAACTGGCCTTCGCTCGTTTGGAAATGATCTGTAATACATGTGGTATCTAATTACAGCTCATGTTGTAATATATATGTAATATCCTATCATGTTGTATGTTAAACAGGTGCACATACGTTTTTGAAGTTGTAAATAGTTGACCTGTCTGATTGCGTTTTACCATCATTGCTACTTTTTAACATTTCTATAGTTGGTGTTTGTGTTTAGGTCACCGAACTGCCCTATCCGTATGGCTCATGTGGAATTAGTGAGTTGGAAAACTACCCTGGTGACGTCCCCTACACCTACCAGAAATGTCATCTCAACTGTCTGACGTCATTCATCAAGAGGAAGTGTGGCTGTGTGACCGTCTATATGCCTGGTAATATATTACTTACGGAAAAAAGTTCCTGTGCATCATTACAATTTCAGTGAGACTTATCTTTTAAAATTTAAAAATATTGCGTTTTACATAGATGTACTATTTATCTGGCCTTAACTCAGGGATGTATTTCGATGTTAAACTTGTTATTTCCAAATGATTCCATATGTAAACCCGCTTAATATTGACAATTTAGTAACGTGACTTTAGGTGTTGACTCCTTACATATGGAAGATCCCTAATATCCCTAAACTGTCGAGAACATCTACACAGACACTGCATAGTGTTCTCATGAACACCAAAATGATTAGCAACAACGTTTGTGTCATTCTAACCTCAATAATACCCATCGTTCGAAGAAAATCATTGTCTTGGAGGCGTGGCATCACACTGATGAGATACCAACACAAGTATTTTTCTGAGTGATGAGAATCCATACAAAAGTTTTAGAGTCCAATGATAAGAAAAATAACGTCAAACAGGAGCATGTGACCAAGAATGCTAGCAATGCAACCTGTGATCACAAAGCATGAATGGCTCGTGCAATTGACAGGACTCCTGTGGAATATCGAAGTGAGTGGTTACACATTCATTTACCGAAATGTGTATGACCAGATTTCAAGTCAGTTATATTCTATATGCAATTATTTGGTGCACAGGAACCTTTTTCCGCGAGTATATATATTTTACACTTATTACTATATTACTACATGGATATGTGATAGATAGATATCACATCACATCACATCACATCATATCTATCTATCTATATGTATCATATAATATCTTACATTTTGAGTGCAGTCAAAGTATGTGATATTTTTCATAACGTTTTTGATAACTTTGCAAATTAGACGTAAATTAATCGAGGTCTCGGCACTAGGTTTATTGACATTTAAGCAAACGTACTAGGGTGACACTTCATAACTGACTAATTGACGTATGCATTCATAGTCATCAAACAAAAATATTTCAATAGCAATTTCACAATGAAAGCTGTCCAACGTTCGAAAAAGAAAAAACGTTATGCAGTAGTTTGTTTTCATGTAAGGACATCCAAAATGACGTCATTTGAGTTTGGCGTCATTTCCATTCACAAAGACACGCGCCACATTTCTTACGTCATTTGAATATCTTGTAATGGCGGACTGGAATTAAAGTTGAGTGTACAGTTTACAAAAGCACGTTGTACTAAGCTTGAGATTATATTGATAAAGACGATATCGAAAAACATTCTTGTAATAACTAATTATATATATATATATATATATATATATATATATATATATATATATATATATATATATATATATATATATATATAATAGGTATCAGTGGAAACAAACGACAGAGTACAACAAAAGCTTTTGTATCAGTGCAAGCCCCAGGAAACCGGACATCTCTAAAATCAGACAAAATACTTGGTACTGTGGATGTCCGGTTTAGAGAGCTTTCACTGTCTATACAAATTATTGATTGAATCAAAGCCATACGAATGTAGTTGTAACATGTTTATAATATCACAAAACACTATAATAAACAACGTAAACAGGATCCACCTCTAAAGATTCATTGATTGTCCTATTGGGATACTGGCTTTCGTGGTTGAGGTGGGTGCGTGGGCGTAAGGGTGGTATTTCCATCACTATCAAACAACTATATAGAGTGGACGTAGCCCAATAGTAAAGCGCTCGCTTTATGCGCGGTCTGTAGGGGATCGATCCCGTCAATGGGCCCATTAGGCTATTTCTCGTTCCGTCCAGTGTACCATGACCGTGGTATGTGCTATCCTGTCTGTGGGATGGTCATATAAAAGACCTCTTGCTACTAGTGAAAAATGGGAGTGGGTTTCCTCTCAAAGACTATATGTCAAAATTGCCAAATGTTTGACATCTAATAGCTGATGATTAATAAATCAATGTGGTCTAGTGGTGTTTATGGTTATATCGTTTCGGACATATGGTTAAGGACCACACATATATTGAGAGAGGAAACCCGCTGTCGCGACTTCATGGGCTACTCCTTTGACTAGCAGGAAGGGATATTTTATATGCACCATCCCAGACAGGATAGCACTTACCACGACCTTTGATGTACCAGTCGTGGTGCACTGGCTGGAGCGAAAAATAGCCCAATAGGCCTACCGACGGGGATTGATCCCAGATCGACTGCGCATCGAGCGAGCACTTTACCACTGGGCTATGTCCCGCCCCTCATCCTATAAGTTACATTCAACCTGTTTACACCTGACGCCCCATTATGTCTATCACATTCAACCTGTTTACACCTGACGCCCCATTATGTCTATCTCATTCAACCTGTTTACACCTGACGCCCCATTATGTCTATCACATTCAACCTGTTTACACCTGACACCCCATTATGACTATTACATTCAACCTGTTTACACCTGACGCCCCATTGTGTCTATCACATTCAACCTGTTTACACCTGACGCCCCATTACGTGTATTACATTCAACTTGTTTACACCTGACACCCCATTATGACTATTACATTCAATCTGTTTACACCTGCCACCCCATTATGTTTATCACATTACCAATTACCAAAAGTTTGACATCCAATAGCCGATGATTCATTAATAAAGTTTGTCTTTATATATAGTGTTAAAGAATCAGTACGCACTTTTACACAGAATACAACTAATAAGTGTGTAGAATGATGAAAATAGTTGGTGAAAAGTTTTTAGGCCAACTCGTTTTACCTCAACCTCTTCCTTGTTTTATTGAAATACAAGGATTATCTATAGGTGGAGATGGGGTGGGTTGATGGTGGGGGTGGGCGAGCAGTTGCCCCTCGACACCACGTCTCATACGCTTATGAATTTTCATTAAATTCTTAATCGAGATGTACAAGAAACGTTTACAAGATCTGAATCTGGTGGCAACACCCTTCTAAACTTATCATAAAAGATAATATAATTGAGGAGAGCTTCTCATAGAATTACCTACATTCTTCTAAAGTGGTTACTTTGTATATATTTATGAACGAAGAAGACGTTTATTCGTTTGTCAATATTGGATTGATATATTAACTGGTTGATTTGTAGGAAAGGACGTGCGGTACTGCACCTTGTTAGAAAACCTGCAATGTGTGAGACCCAATGAAGTTAAGACGAGTACTTTGAAGATGTATCTGTATGTACATATGGGCAATTACTGGGTGTGAGACCAAATGAAGGTACCACAAGTACTTTGAAGATGTATATTTATGTACGTATGGGCAATTATTGAAAACTGAAAGATTCCTGTTTTCTCCTTTAAAGGCAAAGCAAGTCTGCCCACCAAGATAAGAACACGTGAACAGCTCGCGAGTCTAATTCAACAACTCGTTAAAAACATTGATACGTGGCCATTTTCACTCAAAGGCCACTAAATCTCATTATCAAACATTTTAAAAATGTCTACAAATGTTCAAAATACAATCAAGACTAAGGGATCAAATCTAATTGCGGAATTGTTTTTCATGTCCTCCACAGACATTTTAAATATTTGGTTTACGTTTAATTAAATCATCAAGAATATGTCCATGTTTCAGAGTTGTTTTACAGAAGTAATGAAATCAGGACTTGTGACTGCAGCTCTCCATGTCACTCCACCAGCTACATGACCTCGCTCTCCCTCGTCCAGTTCTCCGACTCATTCAAACAGAGTCTTGTCTTGTCCGACAGTCTGGTCCCCATCACTACCGTCCAAACTGCACTCAAGATCCAAGTCTGGGGTCTGCTGAACACTGTGAACGCAAGTATAACAGAGAGTCTGGCAGACTTGGGTCTTATGCTGATAGACTACAAAACTCGGTGGGAGAGAGTGCTGTCTGCCAATATGAAGTATTGTGATGAAGTGCAATATTTGATGGACTTTGTTACTGAACACAACTTAATTACTCGTGTGATAACTGAAATGAAATCGAAAAAGGACGCTCATTTTACCTGGGGCAAAATTGTTTTTTATATGAAGATAATAAATATCCGATTAAGAAAGGCCCATAAAAGCCTCATCAAACTGAATCAACTCACAAATGTTGAGAACATGGAGTACATCGTGGCCAATAAAAGTGTACTCATGCGCAGCTACGACTGGGTAAAAACAGAAATAGTCGAAGACCTTGAATCTTTGAGTACGAAATACAACGAATTCTATCCAACGTTTTTCAACTTCTCATCCATTGCTACTGCCCAAATACAAAGTCTGAATTTTTCTACAGTGAATGATTCTCTGATAACTGGACGCATTTCGGCAGTCTGGGAATGGTGCATCACTAATCAATGACATACGCAATCTGGTTTCTGATATAAGACTATTTAATGAGGATGTTAAAGAAAAGTTGACGACCCTAAGCGTCCAGTATACTTCCGACATGGCTACTGTTTGGCAAATAAGAAACGAAATGATAGAGGCAATCACTCCTGGTTTTAACAGGTAACGTTTCTTTCCTATACGACAGGTCTTCTCTAATTTTGTCTGGCATCATAAAGTCTGTAACATATTTTGTAGTTTGTGTGTGCATATAAAGACATACAACACATCCCCTCGTAATATCAACTTTGTAACATCGTGTCAGTTGCTTCTTTGCTTACATTTTATTTTTCTTATGTGTATATTATATGCAAAATTAAGAAGAAAGGAATATTTCAGAAGGCATGCATGTTGTTATAGGAAGCAACCTTCAAGTACCAGTGTGAGCCATAGTTCGGATTGGATAAATACCTGTCAGGTCGACCCTAGTGATCGAATCTGTGATCCATCACACCTGAAACAATCCCTTTACAATAAGGTATATCGCGAACCACTTCAACTTATGCTTTGAAACACACTTGTATCGTTAATTTGTGTCCCGAGGAAAGTTAAATATTATGTTCAAGATTAATAGTTGCTAGTATGACTGTTGATACATTATTGCAGTGCTAATTTGTTGAAGCTGGAAATGTACTTCTAAGATCTTGCAGTACAAGAATCAAAGAAATCGTTGGCGTATTCTGTTGAAGGACTGGTGTGTGAGTAGAACATAATTATCATTCGTGTTAAATGTAATTAAATTCGTGTTTAATGTTGTAAGAACACTAAGATTGCAGAGAGCTTACCAGCGATATAACCGCAACAGCAAGATAGAATAAACCACCGGCAGAAAATGTGAAATTTCTCACTATAACCTTTTCATAAATTCATCCAGGTTTTAAAAACTAGATTCTTGAAAACATAGGTTTAGAAACCAGATAAGAAGATTAATAGCACTTCTAAAATAACATTTTAATTCAATTTTTAGTAAATCACAGTACTACAGTCGTCGCCATTGGTAATATGACGTCATCACGATTAGCACAAATTAGTTTGACGTCACATATTTTAATTAAATCTTTGAAAACGTTACGCTCATGTATACAGGTCTTGTTGGTTTGTAAACAAATGATCTATCCACAGCAACATATTTTCTAGAGACCTTGCAAATGTGCATACCATTATTAACCAGGTTAATATATTAAATTATAACATGGGTTTATGACATGAACATCATGGGTAAGTTATAGGATAAATGTTTTTATTACCCATATGATTAAAAATATCTTCGTACATATCAAAGTGATACGTCCCACTAGAATGCCAAGTGGAAGGTAACACTTCGACGTCGCAAAATGACGTCATGACATTTTATAAACAAATGAAACACTATACAAATTAAACCCTGAGATGTGTATGCTATATTCTGGAGTAAAAACAAAGAGAGGGTATCAATCGTTAAATAATTTAACTATTCGGTTGTAGATACACAAAAAAGAAGGATAGAGCAAACGTTTCCATCACAGCTTGAATGTATAATACCGTTTACTTCCGTATTAGGAGATTTTGTCGAGAATACAACCCGTGTTTTGGATACACTATTCTAACATTGTTAGATTCTATAACATGATCTGTTTTGTGTCTGAGGTTGTTTTTCTGTTTATCAGGTGACATTGGTGGCATCGTTGGCATGTTCTTGGTGGTAGTATTCTTACACAGTTTGATTCCATACCATGATCTGTATATCATGTTGTTTTCTGTTTATCAGGAGATATTGGTGGCAGCATTGTCATGTTCTTGTATGGAACATTTTGTTCAGTGTCGTGTGGCGAATCGCTATGCAAGACTCGGAGATCACGACCCAATTCTAAAACGTATCGCGTAATTTCGCGATCCATGTTTTTGACATTGTTAAATTTTGAAGGTCGTCGTTAACTACCAAGAACATGTTAAATATATAAGGCATAATGATAATGACGTAACGGTTGTTTGCAACTGGTTATGTTTGTTTAGGGACCGTATACAAATGTATTGTGTGTACTGGGATACTTTTTAAAGTTATATCAGTCGTTCTTGTAAATTAATGTTTCAAACTTCTTACATTTTATAATACACTCTGAAATAAAAGGTTTTGTAATTGAATTCGGTTGACTGATTCCAATAATTAAAATAATCTTCGCGATTATACAGCATAGCGGCTTACAATCGTTGTTATTGTTAGCCAATGTTGTTACAATAGCGAATATTCCTTTGAAATTAGTATGTTTAGACATGACTTTTTCAAACTAACAAATTATTATCAAGATCCAAACGTAAACGGTACTGATATTTCGTCCCACATCGGATCCCATCCACGAACATTGTTCGTACAGTGCAATGTGTTGGAAGTTTGAAATGACTCCTTAATTAATAATTTATCTGACTAATTGACGTATGCATTCATAGTCATCAAATAAAACAATTTCAATAACAATTTCACACTGAGTTTGTTAGTGGTTAGTGAGAGAAGTGCAGTGGTCTTAAACCTACCCACTGAGTCGTTAAAACTCGCTCTGGGTTGGAGCCGGTACCGGGCTGCGAACCCTGTACCTACCAGCCCTATGTCCGATGGCTTAATCACGACGCCACCGAGGCCGGTAACCGGCACTAACACTGTCTTAACCCCGCCAGAGTGACTTTTAGTGGCTCAGTGGAGATGCATACTGAATAATAAAAGAAACGCAAATATTTTAATTTATTATATACATAGCAATGAAATATATAGATCTACAGAAACCATAAAAGTATTTTAGCTACAGTGAAAATATAGTAATCGTATGTACTTTTTTTGTAAACGTTCAGGATTAAATTATTTTCTTTTAATTTGTTTTTTTTCTTATTTAAGTTTGATTATTACCAATGCACCTGGTCGTATTTGAAAAAACCCCAATGTAATTTACAGAACTGTACCTACAAAAAAGGGACATGAAGTGCAATGACGATAAAATATTTAAAACGAATTGAATACGAAGCTAAATAATGATGAAACAATGTCTTGTCATTGAGTGTAAGTCAACATTTAACGGCGTTCGGGGTTTTTTGGTGTGGTTTTTTTTGGGGGGGGGGGTTGGGGGGGGGAGGATCATTTTGTCAGGTATGTTTGCACCGCAGTATTACTAAATAAATGTTAATTTAATAATTAAATAAACATAACTTTTATTCAAATTACTTTTGAAAAGTCTATGGTCAAGTAAATGTTCTGAAAAAAAATCCATCGGAAGAAATATATCATGGGGTTACGTGTTTTCGATAGTAAAAGCGAAAGATATTAACAAAAAGAAAAATAATTTTATATTGTCAAAAATTAAGACATTTCGTGAAAATATGCTTTTCACACATCACTCAATGAAATAAAAATCGTATTCGAAAAAAAACATGAAAGAGCCTCTATATAGTCCTTTTGATGATAAAATTAATTAGGTATATAGGCCCAAAGACAATGATAATTTTAATAGACACAAAAACCTATAGGATCCCAAATTAATAATTTAAAATAAATTAAATAAAACTAGGCCTAAATTAAAGGGACATTCCTGAGTTTGCTGCATTGTACGACATTTCCGACTAATAAAATAGTTCTACGATTAGACTTACATATTAAATATATTTTCTTGTTTAGAATATCAGTGTCTGTATATTCAATGTGTGTCTGGTCGTCTTAATATTTGTAATAAGCCCAAAAATATATTTTAGGAAATAAAATTAAATTTAACCAAGTACAAATATTAGAACGATCAGAAACACGTTTAATATACATCCACTAATATTTTATTCAGAAAAATATATTTGATATGTAATTACAATCGTTAAAAAGTCGATAACATCTTAAAAATTGCAGCAAACTCAGGAATTTCCCTTTAATACTTGCGTTTCCATTGTTCTTCAATATATAATGCTACAATACTGGGTTTTCGCTCATTAACCAATAAAAACCACCCATTAACCTGTCCAGGACAGATATAACTGTTCACTGTGTGCTGAGAAACGTAAGTGGATAACAGCAAGCAAATAAATTTGGAATGAAATAAAACGGGGGACTGTCTATGCGAAGACATGACTAAATGTAATATCACCGTTTCGGTGGGTACTTTGACATCATTAATTAAATGGCTGTATTGATTTGTACAGCTATCGGTAAAGTAGGAGAATGTAGAAACAATTTTTACGGACAGGTAATAAATGGAGAATACAACAAGAATGGCCTTCATATACCATTTTTCTTACGGGTTTGTTTTAAACGTATCTAACGAGAGAAAACGAGTTAGATACGTTTTTAAACGAGCACATTGATCTATTAATCAGTTAGAGAGGGGGGAGGGAGGGAGGCAGGAAAGGAAAGACCACACCAGAGAGTATAGCCGAAATTAGAGTTGAGATAAAAACAGTGATAGCGACCGATAGGATAGTGACGGACTCCCCTAGATCACCCTCACCCCCCCCCCCCCCTCCTCTCCCACCCACCCCTCCATCTCACATTAACAACACTGCAGCGGCAGTAAAGACCACCGACCCGCGTGGCGCCGTTTCAAAGGTGCCGGTTATAGGACCAGGTAACGACCTAAACATCGACCCGGATGTAGAGTTCATTTCCACAAACACACAGATTAGGGCAACGTTGAATATGCTGGCAGAGCCAAGAGCCATCCCAGCTAAAGTAACAACCAACGCCAGTACATTCAAACAAACCATAGATGATAGCAAACATCTCCACACCGCCATTAAGGCCAAATTACCAAAAGCAACCCTATGCCACAAAATGCGAGTGCGAGTGCGAAAAATGTTAACATGCTCATATACCACTAGAGTTTCGAGCATGTCCGTCCCGGGGCCTGTCTCTGGATAGCCAGTGACTTGCTCCTGGACAGAAAAAACAACAATTAAGGGGGCAATTTTGAAATTTATATCCAAAAAATATAAATAGTGGGCCTTTAAAATTTTGATGCGCATCTCTAATTAATATAATTAATAAAGAAAATTATACACATTAAATTTGGTCGCTAGATTAGATCGGGCGGTCAAAAAGAAATTAGATAACAAGTTTCAGACGCCCATCCCGAATCCGACCTCCGATACGATCGGTGGCCTGACTTGGGATGGGTGTGGGGTGTGGGTGAAAATGGACAGAATTTTAAAAATAGCAATTAGTAAAAGAAATTAGTAGGATTTAAAAAAAAAGGAAAAAAGTTACAAGCCAAAAATAAAATGAATTGACTGCTAGGCCGAATATTTATATAATTTGGAGCATTTTAGAAGGACAGTCCAAAAATAAATAAGAGAAAGAAGAGAGGATCGGACTATTTAATAATATTTTTAAAAAGAAGTAATTTCGACATAAAATTTTGAACGAAGGTCTAAACGTTTAAAGTCCGATCTATATGGTCCGGGCAGGAGGGGTGGGGGTAAGTTTGAGGTGGGCGGAATTTGGAATACGAATTTAGTAGTTAGGTCGAAGACTGAGCTACACAAATTTAAGTCCCAACAAAAAAAATTAGACTGCTCGACCGAAAAGGTTTTAAGGTGATTTGAGTAATTTAGACGGGCTGCCAAAATAAACTGCGTCGGACTGTTTACAAAAAAATAATAAACATAAAATTTTGAATGTGGGCCACAAATTTTAAAGTCCGACTAAGCCCTTGGAAGGTTGGTGTCTACGAAGGGCTGAGAGGGGCAGCCTTGTCCAGGATGGGGAGCAGATGTTTCTTGTGAAGCAGGGTCCGTATCACGTGCAGGTACACAGTGTCGCCGCAGACTGCCTTGACCATCCGGTGTATGGTGTGGCTATCCATTTCCGGGATGAGTATCGCCTGTCTGTAGACGTCTTGACGGCGCTGTGTGACCACAAGTCCTGGTTCTCCTTCCAACCTATTGCTGTGAAGTTCAAAATGCGTGTCGTCGGGCAGCTTGGTCCATGTCATGTTGAGGAACTTCCCTCTCAGCTTCTTCGGATCAGAAGTGTCCCCCTGCAGAAGTTTCTGGTACTGTGGCTTGATCTTATCCATGGCTAAGTGCCAGTCTCCTGCCGGTTCTGCTGGAGGGTAGACGGATATTGCGGCGGTGCCTTGTCAGGCTGGTGGGTAGGCGAAGTAGCCTTCCTCTTGCCTGCAGCAGCAACAACAGGCGACTCAACGAGGGCGGTCGATAAAGTTGACCGCCGCGCCGGAGACGCAATCCTCGGAGTAGAAGTCGGTGGCTTCCTCCTCTTCCTCTGGTACATCGCTGTATCCAGGACCGAGTAGGTCGTTTCCGGAGACTCTTGGGCCTTCGGCTCTGTTGTCCTTTTCTGAGTGGTCGGCGGGGGCGGCGACGCAGAAGGGACCGCCACTGGCAGTTGAGCCACCAGCTTTACTCCCCCTGTACCGCCCCTGGCGCGCGTTTCCTCTTCCTCCTTCCTCTTCCTCCTCTTGTCTGCGGAACCGCGTCACTGTACACCAAAGTCACGGTTGCCCGTGACCTGGTGTACGTGACGCGATACTCGAGCACCATTCCATAGGACTGCATAAGTCCCCCCAGGTGTGGGTGTGTGTGGCGGGGGAGGGGGGGGGGGGGAATTGCAGAGCAACTTCGGCGACGTCTACTCGCAGCGAAGTCATAGCTAGGAAGCTCTAGACATTTTATTCCAACTCAACGCTGATCCAAACTCTGACCATAGCTCCATAGTACAGCTTCTACCGGTTACGGTACATCCAGGAACGTTGAATATGCTGGCAGAACCAAGAGCCATCCCAGCTAAGGTAACAACCAACGCCAGTACATTAAAAAAAAACATAGATGCTAGCAAACATCTCCACACCGCCATTAAGGCCAAATTACCAAAAGCAACACCATGCCAAAAAAAAGCAGTGTTTCTTAGATCAGTCGGTACAAACTGATGAATGAATGAATGAATGAATGTTTAACGACACCCCAGCACGAACAATACATCGGCTATTGGGTGTCAAACTATGGTAATGCAAACAAATAAAGTGATGATCAACATCAATATAAAAAGTCAAGACTTAAACAAAATCAGTGTAAAGAACTGTGCAAAAACACAAATATCACAGAATTTTACGGATACTGAATTTTACACAAAACTTCAATTTTGTGCTGTATTGTCCATTCTCAAAGAGAATGTTACACCCCTGCACCACGGTGAGGTTACAGCACACACATGGGTACAAACTGATAGTCACGCACCAGTCAACAAAGGACCCAACCGAAGGCACAACGTCCGCCGCAATGTCATCAGCAAAAATTATCTATCTATCTAAAAATTATCTTAGCTTGGTAATTAGTTTAACGTGTCCATATACCACTAGGGTTTCGAACACGCCTATCCCGAGTCCGGCTTCTGATAGGATTGGTGGTAAAAATTATCAAGCTGATGGCTGCGGCGGACCCCACCGAAGGCACAACGTCCGCCGCGAAGCCACCTGTCAAATCTGAAAATTGCATATTATAAATATATGTGTCGTTTAATTTTGGTTTGGTATTTTATCCATATTTTAATCATTATTTTTATATTTTTAATTAAAAAAAAAAACTAATGTAATTTAACAGGGCAGGTGTCTGGTTTGTACCTTTAATAGCATGGGCGTACATAGGATTTTGAAAAGGGGGGTTGCAATACATAGGATTTTGAAAAGGGGGGTTCCAAAATAGATTGCAGAGATATTGGGCATATATTTCTATGTTGAGTAAATATAATAATGTCAGATATCAATGTCAGATATATTAAATTATAAAAAAAGCGATTTCAGGGGGGGGGGGGGGTTCGGTCGAACCCATCGACCCCCCCCCCCCCCCCCCCCCCCATGTACGCCCATGAATAGTGCCTCTTTCCCACTAAATTAACCATTGCTGGATCTTTTGCGTCACTCTCCCAGTGGCACGAACGATGAAATTCATAACCCTTTAGTGTCACTCTCCTAGTGACGCCGGTTTAGGAAGTTCTACTAACTTCTTAAACAACCACTAGGCTGCCAGGATTTGGACTGAACTGCGGTTGGACACGGTGGAGGGGGGGAGGGGGGGGGGAGGTATGGGATGTCGGAAGTTAGGGCACTCTTTGGGGCCATAGCCGTAGGCGGTTTGGCCTTAGGTTTTGTGTAGAGCCGGACTCCCTCCCTCCCGACCCTCACCTGGTCACACCAATGTTTAGAATATGATTGGCAGCCCCTTTTCCAAATTTTTTTTTTTTTTTTTTCATACTTGTGCCAATTTTATAGCTTTTGCTCCTAACTTCCCATGAGCTAATGAATACTGTTAAATAATTATTATTAATTTTAGATCAGCCCATCTAAATTTGCGACGAAATTATATTATATTAATAATTTATATAGGATAGGAATGTTAATATTTTTCTTTAAGGGCGCAGTCAAAATTTATTAACCCAAATTGTCCCGTTTCTTATACTTTTGGTGTTAATATTCAAAATTTTAAAATTGACCGTATTTGTTAGGTTATCCCTATCCCGAGTCAGACCCCCCCCCCCCCCCCCCCCCCCCCCTCCCTCGATCGTATCGGAGGCCGGACTCGGGATGGGTGTGTTCGAAACCCTAGTGGTATATGGACACGTTAAACTAGTTACTAAGACAAATCTGACAGCCAAATATCAGGCACCAGTACTTCGGTAAGTGCAAAATTGTCTCAACAGACTAGGGATACGAGCTGTAACCACCTTTGGCAATAAAACTACTGTCCTTACACCCTGCAAAACAGTAGTCAACAAACGAGCAAACAAACGGAAAGTCAGGAGCCCTATTAAAACTATCAAATACCCAACAGCAGCACGTTTTATAAAAAATAAAACCAAAAAAGTAGTACAGCCAACAAAGAAATCTAAAACAGATAAGAAACCCGCCGAAGCGCCTAAAAAATTGAAAAGCTCCAACACCACTGTTTCTACTTCTTTCTCTACCTCCAAGCCTACTTCAACCAACACACCTCTATCACCACCCCCACTCTTACTCCTGTTCCTCCAACTACCTCTACTCCTACCCCCACTACCACACCCACCCCCATTCTACAAAGAGGTCCCCATTAAAGCCGCTGGAAACTTGAACAAACAGCCGCAAATCCACAACCAAACACTCCACCCCTCCCCCACCCCCTACTTTTAAAACCAACAACCCTCATCAGAGACACCACCACTTTGTCTAACGGGTACATATTAGTTACCATCAACACCACCGACGACCATCACATCATTGTTCCAAGGTCGCCGGTATCCCTTCCTTCCATTTGAACGGAAGCCCAGTAAGTGCCACTACTACCAACAGTGAGGGCACGGCGCTGCCAAGTGCCGCAACCATAGAGACCCGCCCACATGCCATCGTTGCGGCAAAAGGCACGCGAGAAGCTCTCGCAACTCTCCTTGTACTGACCGGATCCAATGCCCCAACTGTCTGAGCAATCATATGGCACATGATACCAAGTGTCGTCACTATCAGAAAGCGCTTCGGCAACTAAACAATAGCAAAAAACTCAAGAAAAACAAATCAAAGAAGCTAGGCCTATATTTAATAAACCAACTATGGTAACACAAACAGTAACCTATGCGGATAAACTTAAAACTTCAGATCAAACCCAAGTTAGAGAACTTAAATCTCTCATTGAATCATTAGTTCAAGACATTTCAACTATCAAAAATAATGTAGGACTTTCAAAAAACTATATAAATTAATTCCTACAGTAAACCTAAAAATAACTACGGGACCGTGACATGGGAGATAAGTCTCCATACGCCCCCACTAATAAATCTAACATAGGAAATAAGGGCCTTAGCGTTCTCCAATGGAACGATAGAGGCCTCCATTCAATGGGGCATGGTGCTGAGCTCAACCAACTGATAAGCACCAGTAACAACAAGCCAGATATCATTTGCATTCAAAACCTTGGCTAGGCGCTGGCGATAACACTAAAACAAATAAAACTAAAACTAGCAAAACATTTAAAATTCCTGGTTATACCAGTTACTACGCCCATAGGAAAAATAGTACTAGAGGTGGACTAGCTACATTAATCAAGAACAATATACCACACTTGGAAATTAAATATCAACCTACTAATAACGTAGAAGTTTTAGGACTCACTTCCAACATAATACTATGCCAATTGTCGTTATTAATGTTTATAGCACTCCTGGAACTGTTTAGAGTAGCCTAACCATTCAGAACTATAATAATCTCATAAATAAAAACAATAATCTAATTTTAGTCGGTGATTTTAACTGCCATAACACATAATAATAACTTAGTATGCCTTAACGACGGTAGTATCACTTCTATATCTGATATAAACAACAGTACTTCTGCCGTCGACCTCATTTTAACCTCAGTAAATATAGGAGCAAATGTTCAATGGGAATCAATGGATACCCTTAATAGCAACCATTTTCCTATTCTAACCAGTTATAAATGTAACGCTAACTTCTCTGAAGATGAAATTTTTATTCCAAACTTTAAATTTTCTAAAGCTGACTGGGCTGGTTTCACCAGCGACTGTAAGGCAATAACGCTAGAGGATAACCTAAACATCGACGACGCCACTTCTAAACTTACTAATAAAATAGTAGAAATAACGGAGAAAAAAATATTCCAAAAACAAAACCCAACATTAAAAGTCTGTACCGGTACAAGCCCCTGGCTATCCAGAGACAGACCCCGGGACGGACATGCTCGAAACTCTAGTGTACCTATAGATGTAAAAGCCTAATTAGTCGAGATTGTCGACGTTTAGCATGCTTCTTTTACAAAAATAAATTAATGTATAAGCTTATTATTATTCAGTACATGTTTTTATTAATTTTTAATAACTTATTTTCATTATTGTTTTTTCTATTTACCCTACGTCGCAGAGGACGGTCAAGCGTTCTCGTTACACGAGTTTGGTAAATCGTTTTGACACTGTGGTTATTCGGGGAATGTCCATCACGTGACTCAAAATAATACGTCACACCTCTGCTCTCCAAATAGCCGTTATTTTTTTCTCTGAATTATGGACCGTCGACATAATTCAATTATTTTTATAAACTATTAAGAATAAGTGGGATAGGTGATTATGTAAATGATTTAATAAAGTACTTTTAGGTACAAATCAAATGTATATATTGTCATATAATACTTTGTTGGGTCAACAATTATGTCAATCATCCGTGATTGAACGCCTTTAAGAGGTGACTATATTTTGAATTTGACATAAAAACTGCACAAGGCATGGATATTTATTTAATCCACCTTATACTTTTTGCATCATCGATCCTGCCGTTGACGGACAATAGATTGTTACTGTACATGTTCTGCGCTACCTTTCTTCCATGTCAGGTGCGCGTCAAGGCAAGCCAGTATGGACAACATGTGAATAGGGGTACACTGTAGTGGAGGAGGCAAAGTTTGTTCTTTTCCTCTTTTTTTTGTGTCGGGAGGGGGGAAGCACAAGCCAGATTTGTATCTTTATTTATATAGGATAGGACAAAAAAAACGTGTACTTTTGTCTTGGATTATGGGTGCACAGTCCCCTCGCCCTCACTCCCCCGGCTCCTACGGGCATGCAAGGGAAGGGTGTTGGGCTGCGCATTTCAATGGTATTTTGACATTTTCCTTAAAGTAACGAAAATGGCTGGAACCTAGAAATATTCCTTTGAGATGACGTCAACGGTTTGTTAGTGGTTGGTGAGAGAGAAGAGGGTGTGGCCTTACACCTACCCATTGAGACCTTAAGAACTCGCTCTGGGTTGGAGCCGGTACCGGGCTGTAAACCCTGTACCTACCAGCCTGTAGTCTGATAGCTTAACCATTGCGCCACTGAGGCCGGTTGCTAGCAACAATCAGTTTATTCAACTTACATGGCCTCTTAATTAATTACAAACATCACAGACTTTATGTTGAGCTTGAATTTAAACAGAATCGAGAACCAGTTAAATAGTTATTGAACGTTGGTGCTGTTCGTTGTCGCTGAACGCATCTCTGTTTTACGTGGATGACTGTATATTTTGTTGCTGTCTGTAATTTTGAATAATAATAAGGCACACAATATTAAACTTTATTGTTAATAGTTATATTGGTTTGCACATTTTATATAACGAATAACCCGTTAGTTACTTCGTTTAGCACTTTAAAAAATAGTGTATGTAATTGTGTACTGTTATAATATGCCAAAGGTGTAAACGAATTGACTAATATCGCTTCAAAAAGAAACCAATCAAGCCAAATATTATGTTTATTATAATTGGCATAATATCTTTAAGGGAAGTTATAAATTACATATTATTCACGCTTCATTGGTGTATACCTATTATACACAAACGCGCGAGCACACACACACACACACACACATACACACACACACACACACACACACACACACACACACACACACACACACATTGATATTAAATTTGGTTTATTATCCAACTAAATATAATTAGTATACATCTTTGGAGTAAAAACAAAAATGTAATTGAATTACATGATATGAAATGTTTACCGTTTCAATGAATCAAAAATTCTTTTACACTAAATTGCGGTTGTATTGTTTTCTGTTTGTTTTGTTTTATTTTGTGTTTGTTTGTTTGTTCGTTTGTTTCTATTGTGTAAATTCCTACATTTGTGACAAAAAAAATGCCACAAACATTTAACATAGAGACAAAGACATTGTCTTACAAAAATGCAGGTCTAATTGGTAGTAACATGCGACACTAATTATTTGTACTATTATCTATTCCCACTAAGTTAATATACTTTTATGTCTACTCAATCACCCCCCCCCCCCCCCCCCCCCCCCCGATGTCTACATTTCATATGAAGGTTATAACATAAAAACTCTTTAAATCATAAATACCATGTGACACCTTGTTTTGTTGCAGGTAGATTAAAACTATTATGAGGTGACATATTTTTTATGTCGGTGGGCCCATTGGGCTATTTCTTTCCAGCCAGTGATCCACAACTGGTGTGACAAAGGCCGTGGTATGTGCTATCCTATATGTAGGATGTTGTCTGTATGAATGGTCCCTTGCTGCTAATCGAAAAGAATAGCTCAAGGCGTGATGTCGGCGAGTTTTCTCTTTCATCATTTGCGACGCCATATAACCCCCAATAGAATGTGTTGTGTGCGTCGTTAAAGAAAACAGTTCTTCTTTCTTTCAGTTAGGTCTCGCTTGGTTTCCGTTGGACAGTGGAGTCACCAAACGTAGACGAGCAAGACATGAATACGAGTAAATATAGATGGAAACTGAGTGCTCATTGTACTCCCAGCTATAATTGTCCGTCAGCCGTATCGCTTATCACAGCTACCTAGTCTGTCGGGCAACTTCCTGGTTTATACAAACTAGTTATATTAGGTTACCAGCATGCCTGTGACGAGACAGACTTTTGAAAAGGGGTGTGTGAATGGTTATTGAGCAAAGCCTTAAATGTCGACTGTACATGACTGTGACGGTACATGCTCTTAAATTTGTTTCGCCTGTGGCGATTTTAATTGTGTTAGAGGACCGTGTGCAGTTTCATTGCCCGTAGCCCAGGTGGGCAACTTGTTACGTAATACTTCGCGCGATCGGGCATTCCAATATGCACTTAGTCCAGGTGTGGAGGCCATGTGGCTAGTAGTTACGTAATATCTCCGGTAGTGCTGTTTATGGCCAGGAGATTGCTCGCGGTTGGCGACAACCAGACTGACGATCAGAGAGAAATATACCGACTCTAGTAGAGGTAGAATATGAGATGATACGTGAGGTACCGCCTTGTACCCCCAGGCAAAATCCTGATTTATAATAAATAGCTAGTGTTTTAGAGATATCGAGGAGAACGAATAGGAAGGCTCCGAGGGAACGTTAGTCCGTTTGGACCTTGGTAAATATCATTTCTGCTCTGTGTATAACCTTGATGTGATTGATGTGACTTTAAATATTTTAATACTGTATTATACCAATATTCTTTAGACAGTGTCTTCGGTCATCTGACGAAGTAAATCGTAGACTTTTTGTTCTAACAGTATATGAGTATTTGGTAATATAAAGCTTAGCCAGTCATCCTAGAGGACCTAGGTACACTGTAGGTTATTGTCTTTATTGTGATAGGTACCAATATTAATTCTGTGTCACAAGGTTACTGAATGAGTAGTTAGGGTTAATTAAAAATTAACCCGTTAGGAATAGAGCTGTAATTCCTTTATTAATTAATTAAGTACGACTTATAAATATAAGTGAAAGTCAACATTAATAAAGCGCCATAACTGGGACATAGCTAAATATTCACACGCAAACACATTTACATAACCAGATACACATACAGGCACGCATGAACACACAAATATGCATGCATCCATCCATCCATCCGAGACAGGACATAGTCCAGTGGTAAATAGTTCGCCTCATACGCGGTCTGTCTAGGATCGATCCCAGTCGGTGGACCCATTGTACTATTTATCGTTCCAGCCAGTGCGTCACGAGTTGTATATCAAAGACCGTGGTATGTGTTATCCAGTCTATGGGATAGTGCATACAAAAGATCCTTTGCTACTAAAAATGTAGCGGGTTTCCTCTCTAAAACTCTAGCCGATGATTAATAAATAAATTAATATGTTCTTGTGGTGTCGTTAAACAAAACAAACTTTAAACCATCCATCGACCCATCCATACAGGTAGTACTAAACCAAATAACTTCCGGCTGGGTCAAAGTTCGAGGTGCACCCAACTTTTGATAGAGAAGTGAACACCACAAGTCCTGTGATTGGTTATAAATGTGAGTGTGTTGGTTATAAAAAATAATAGTTTCATCTGGGTAAAACAAATATGCAATTTTATTTCATCTAGTGCCAATGTGTCAAGTAGCCATGTGCTTGAAACATGTATGGGGTGCCTGTAAAAAAGAGTACTCGAATTTTGTGCGGAACTAGGGTAGTCATAGACGCTACCCGTTATCTCAGAAATGAGCAGCTTGACCCCCCAATTTTTTCTGATTCACTTTAAGTGTGAGGGGTGGTAGTATTTATATCCGTGGCGTTTATGTTGATTGATACGCTGCAGGTAGGAGTTTTAGCCACATATGTTACTATTGTCGTCTATGGGATTTGATTTGGTAGTATACATCCTACATACGTACGTTACTACGTACCAACCACCCACCTGCCTGCCTACATCCATTCATCCATACATACATGCATATACATAGATAGTAGATACACGCACACACATACATGTACATACAAAATATATACATATTTACACAGCATATTTTTCATACTATTTTCTATGATATGGCATTCATGAATCACTGGTTCGAATAGGAAAACTCAATAGCTTCACCCGGATAATCGACACTTCATTGTATTCTATTTCAAACGGACGGATTGCAACCGAGCGAAAATCCCACTCGTTTGGGCAGGCACAGCTTCAAAATGTCCACATGCCTTTAAATGGTGTAACCAGAGCCCCACGTCTATTTTGTACGTGCCGTCCTTTTGCTGCTAATGGCAAAATGTGACAGGTTGCCTCTCAAGACTACATGTTAGAATTGCCAAATGTTTGACATCCAATAGCCGATTATTAATTCATTAATGTGCTCTAGAGGTGTCGTTAAACAAAAAACAAGTTGAACGATTTAAGCAAATGTAACAAAAGTATATGGCATCTCTTGGCCCAAGAAGATGTCCCAAGGACATATTGGGCCGAGCACTGCCCAAGATATCCCATTTGGGACATTTTGGGCTTCAACATGACCCTCCATATTCGATGCATATCAGCAAAGCTACATATGGATCATGCTATCTGCTACAGATACAGATGTAGTTGCCTTAGCTATTGCAACAG
This sequence comes from Gigantopelta aegis, assembly GCF_016097555.1. Lineage (NCBI taxonomy): Eukaryota > Metazoa > Mollusca > Gastropoda > Neomphalida > Peltospiridae > Gigantopelta > Gigantopelta aegis. The sequence goes on from NC_054704.1 coordinate 81,365,334, forward strand.
TGGGTGTACTTGAGAGATGTGAACGTGGGTGGCTTTTAGTACAGTGTATACATACCTCCTCACCTCATCCCGACCAAATTGGTAGGGCAAAGGGAATGGGGATTAGTTCTTCTCCAATTTGAGAAAGGAAAAATGTGGTGGCTTGTATTTATGTGATGGATGAATGTTATAGTTTTGTTGATGTATTGCATATAGTGTTTTTAACCACAACCGTTAACGTTGTTGCTTATGGGATTTTATATGGTATAGTATAACCTATAACGGTATCCCAGTCGCAAAGCCTCGAGTTCGAAAGTTCGATTGACTTACTATCGCAATCGATCGAGATACTAAGTCGATCGATCGAGATAGTAAGTCGATTTATCGAGATATTAAATCGATCGATCGAGAAAAATAATTTGATGTGATGTCCTTTCCCAGCCATCATAATACTACGTACATTCTTCTGGATATAGAAATGTTCGAACAGAATCACGTTTTGACATTTATTATCATATTTATTTAAGTAGGCCTGTGTATAAATGTAAAATACCTGTGCATGGATCTAATACTACTGGATCTAATGTCGACAGCTAACTACTGTGCTGTTCTGTTGCAATGGTTTCTACAAGTGCTGAGTGGATAATAGTCTACATGAATAGAGGTAAGTGTTCAATGACTGTTCGATTGTTTGTTTATCAGCACCGTTGAAGTCAAAGCTGGAGGTGCTTACCATGCACGGCGGAGCAGGGGGGCTGAGGGGGGTCTAGACTACCCCCACCCATCCCCATAATTCTCAATCAAAAATATTATTGGTAGTAAATCTTAAGGCAGAGATCAAATTTACATGTAGAATGCAGGATATTGTATTTCAGGACATCTAGTTTTCAAAATTTTACGGGGGAGCATACCACTGAACCCCCTAGAAACTTTGCTTTGCGTCATCGATCTCCGGCAAACAATGTCGACTTATGATTTTATATTGAGGGGCCACCCACATTGGACGGGCGAGGGAGCGATGTGACAGAAGAAGACACACACACACACACACGCACACACACACACACACACACACACACACACACACACTCCCACACACCGGCAACGCTAATGTGTACTAGTAAGACTATGCAAGAAATGTTCGCGAGGTAAATTCAGTTCAGTTCATTGTATTAATTTAATCGTAGGAACTACCCTCGATGGTATTGGATGTTCACACACCCTCCATAGCAGATGAACATAACGCATTTATTGATTTTTAGTGGGGAAAATGGATCGAACTCCGTCGAAGGGCACAATGTGCTATTTTCGTTCCAGCTAGTGCACCACGACTGGTATATCAAAGGCCGTGTTATGTGTCATCCTGTCTGAGGGATGCTTCATATAAAAGATCACTTGCTAGTAATGGAAAATGTAGCGGGTTTCCTCTCTAACTAAGACTATATGTCAAAATTACTGATTGTTTGACATCCAATAACGATGCTAATTAAATCAAAGTGCTATATTCGTGTCGTTAAACAAAATAGGTTTTTACTTCTAAATAGTGGAAACCTGCCAATAGCATATCGACGCTATCTGGCAACATCTGGTATCATGTCACAGTGTTACACCTTCCTGCGCGTCCACATAACACACAATACACACAGTGTAAAACTATATGGATGTAAATATACTATATCAATGGGCCTACAGTGCATGCATATCCGTTCTCTGTGCTGATTTATTCACATAGGTATTTGCATTGACGTGAAACATTATTTACCTAAGTATTATTGCATACATGCAGACATGTACTTGGAGAATTTGGTCAAAAAGTATTCAGATAAGTGCCAGTTTCAATTAGTCAAACAAAACAAATGTGTAGACAAAATAAACAGATCTATATATAAAAACAATTTCGTATCAATCTTTTTTTCTTCTTCTTTTTTGCAAATTAAAATAGAAACATATTCGCCAAATGCAACTTTAATTCGCATTTGTCCATTTTGCTAAGGACGGGATGAAACCCGCCGCCGCCTCTTAGGCTACTACATTGTACTACATATAAAAGCAGCAGCAGGAGAACTTGTATATGCACTTTTTAATAGCCATAAGAACGATTTGAAATATAAGGACGATACAATTTAAACAAATAAAAAATGTATGTACACTAGAAAACAAACACGAACCCGAACATATTCACATCATTCCCACCACCTAAACTGGAAGAACAGTTACAGTTAACAGAAAGAAAGAAAGAAATGATTTATTTAACGACGCACTAAAGACATTTTATTTACGGTTATACGGCGTCAGACAAATGGTTAAGGACCACACAGATATTGAGAGAGGAAACCCGCTGTCGCCTCTTCATGGGCTACTCTTTTCGATTAGCAGCAAGGTTATTTTATAGACACCATTCCACAGACAGGGTAGTACATACCACGGCATTTGATATACCAGTCGTGGTGCACTGGCTGGAACGAGAAATAGCCCAGTGGGCTTACCGACGGGGATCGATCCCAGACAGACCGCGCATCGAGCGAGCGCTTTACCACTGGGCTATGTCCCGCCCACAGTTAACAGTTTTCCACACAATTGATTATGGATTTGTATAATCAATCCTCACCTCTCCTCTTACATTCTCCATTACATAATCAGTGGAGCCAAACCCATCCATTTGTTATTATAATCGATCACTGGAAACATCACTAATATAGCTTGTGAACATTTTATTTCTTGACATATAAAGTGGCTTCTAACACCTTCCTTCATAGTCTGGGGGTTTTAATTCCGTAAGTCTCCATTCCAGATCGAATCCACAGGTTTCCTGATTTATTTTTCCAACCAAGATTTAGATATAATAAAACATTTCTTTACCTTCTTTTTAATATTAAGATTTTCCTGGTTAGTTGCTTCCACATATCATCTTAGTGCAAGGCGCACATTATGTTAATACTTTTCTTAATATGCAGGGCGATTTGCTTCCCTCTGTTTAGTAAATTTAAAATGGCGGACAAATTTTGTATGTTGTCGTTAGAAAATGTATTTTGTTGATAATGATGCAAGTACTTCAATTGGGATTTAGTGAGTACGATAGATTATACATTTTTGGTTTGTGTGTCCATTTGTTGCATATTTCGGTTGAGAAACGGTTGAACCATGGTGTCACAAGTTTTGAATACCAGCTATATATATATAGGGTATGTAACAATATTCGGACGTACAAAGAAACCACACTTTCTACGATCATTTTAGTATTTTGTTTGACAACCAATTGCCAACATTCATTCGTTCGTTCGTTCGTTCGTTCGTTCATTCCGTCGTTCGTTCGTTCGTTCATCCATGCATTAATTCACTCATTATTATCCATCACTATCAATCATACTTTTTAACAAACAGAACACGGTTATTTCACTCGTATCATGTGTAGTTCATGACATCCATATCGAACAGGACCAAACCTAGATGGGTATTTAGACCACGGCTGTGTGCACAATAACCTTATCCTACACTGAGATTATGAATCAGGCTCCCTGGCATTGTAGCAGGTTGCTAGAAGCAATTAACAACTTTAGAAAAACTATTTGTCAAAGAAAGCAAAGCCTTAAAACCAATTATAACATATATATATATATATATGTGTTACACTAATTATTACATGAAATATTTACAGATATATTTACTACACTAATTAAACACAAAATGTAAGCTATCAGAGTAAACTGCACCATATCTGTAGTGTTGAGATACTGACTGAACTAATATTGTTAATTCAACAGTTAAGATAAGTTAAAATGAAAATTTTTAATACACAGTAATTTAACGAAACAAAATGAATACAGAACCAGTAACTATATACGGCATTTTTTCCTTAAAGGTTTTCATCCGTTGTAATGTGTCTACGTTTTGGCATGTTCTAAAACAAATATCCTTCAACTTAATGATTTAAACAGCAATTTAGAGAAAATAAAATGACAAATATATTTACAATCAACGTGTAATGATTCCTAGCAGAATGCGCATTTTCGTAGGCTTTACAAAAAAAATTCACAAAAGATCCATCATGTGCAAGATGTTTGCATGTAACATGGGTCAGATGTTACTGAAACAATGTTTAGAAGTTATCTGTGATTAAAACTTACTAAAATAATATGACATTAGCAAATAATTACCACAATTCTACTGGTCGTTAATTCATTTTGTTGAGTACATTTTAAATATGCAAGTAATACTACTAAAGGTAACTGTGTTGAAAGCAAAATCTACTGATTGATATACTTTAAATTGCACAGATATGTACTGGTGTATCCGGGTAGCCAGGGGTTTGTCACAAGAGGACCTTGCCTTCTCAAATATACCACTTTTTTCACAACACCAACTTTTATAATACATGTCGCCCCATAACGTGTAAAAGCAGTGCCCTCTATCCCCACTCCACCCCCGAATATAATATCCTGGCTACCCTATATATATATATATATATATATATATATATATATATATATATATATATATATATATATATATATATGCGCCGTTAAGGTTTGTTGACTAGTTGGATATTGGCATGGATGGCAAAGAAATATTTAATGGCAGGCCAGCACATGATATTTTTAAACCATGGTTATCATATGTCCTCTTTGTGAGGTATTTCGACACTTCTTCTGTAAAAATGCAAAAGGAAAATTGTTATCAGCATAGTGGCTACTCCAACAAAACAGCGATAAGGTATAATTTATATGCACTTCCCCATTGACTGACAGAAAAGTACATACAAGCCGATGGGTCCACTAAGGGCAATCAAACATATATCTTATCGCATCTACCCGTACCACTGAACTATGCTGACATGGTTGATATACTGTATGTGTGTACAGGAATGAACTACTCTACTAGTCTTATCATATATAAATTATAAATACATTGCGGTGACTGTAGATTAAAAATAAGACTCATTTTCAGGTATAGTTACATGTTTTGATTGTCAATGTTTTGAAAACATTTTAATTTGTTCAATGAATAAAGATTGTTGATTAAAATATTTAATAGATTGATGTTATGATAATGGTAACAGTAAATGCTGTTAAAGCGGCTATATCCGGAATAGTTTTATTATTTAAGCATATAGAACAGAAAATCCAATTACGTTTGGTGCATATATGACGCCGCACTACGCATTGATTTCACTACGCTGGCTTCTCCAGGTCAAAAACAAAGCCAGTATTTTGAAAGTGGGACACCTTTGACGGGCTCGTACCGATCTCGGTTTTCATTGGCTTATCACAAGTATAGAATTCCCCAACAAGAGATCACGGGAGATTTCGCAATTTTTGAACATTTCAATTTCTTTTAAGCTTGGGCAAGTAAGGGTTTCCACTTTGTTATAATTATCAGAGATCCCTCATCATTGGAACATCTGGAATGTTACAATTATTCCAGTTAGTGTAGTAATATCTAGATATTTTAGCCCAGAAAATATGAATGTGCACACATTTCAACTACAACAATAAACAATATTTGTTATTAGTATGAATATTGATTTTATGTCATTTACATAAAGGGGTCGCTTCTTCTAATCAATTAGTTATAATATGAACTACCATGAACGGAATGCTTGACCTTAATTTGCTAATTCGTTTCCAACTATATGTCAAATATTATATAATATCTATAAAATATACAATGACTAGAAAAGTTACAATCCTGTGATGATGCCTTCGAAATAATATAAACTAATTCCCCTCTATGCTAAGTAAATTAATATATTTTATTGCGAATGGTCTAAAACATTTATCTTTGGGCCGGCATCCTTACTACAATAAACAATCCCAGGCATTTTCATTTTAAATTGCAACTTACCTTTATTTTTTTATATAATATTCAAGTTGTCTATACAATACAGACATAGCTAGTTCATAATGTTTAACTAAGGTTGTTGCATATGGGAGCCATGTTTAAATAAATAAATAAATAAATAAATAAATAAATATAGGAAGGAATTTTATATTTAATGACACACTCAACACAACTACAGTTATGTAGTGTCAGACATGTGGTTAATGACCACAAATATATTTTAGAGAGGAAACTATGGCCAACTATTTTTTTTATTAGCGCTAAGGGATCTTTAATATATGCATCATCACACAGACAGGATAGTACATATCATAGTCTGTAACACCAGTTGTGAAGCACTGGCTGGAACGACCAATAGTCCAATGATTCCACTGACATCCTAGACTGACTGTACATCAGGCCAGCACTTTATTACTGGGCTACGTCCTGCCCCCAGCAAATTAATTTAGTTATGTTATTTTTTATCAAATACACTATTCAAACTAAAATAAGGGAAAATAACTTTCCTTTTTAACTACTTTCTCTATGTTCTCTGATTAAATCATTTACATAACTGGCATTTATTCAGCAACTAGTTAACAACACACACATTTTACCACATTCCAGATGTCTAAGCACTACACACTTCCAGCCCCCCCCCCCCCCCCCCCCCCCACCACCATTGTCTGCAGTCCATCTCAGATTATCACCAACGGACCGGTCATGGTGATGCGTAAACAATTAATTCTAGCTACATCTGCCAGAGTTGTTATTTCTTTGTAAGTCAAAACACCCAGCCAGAGATAGTTTACATAAAACACCATCGCTGGATGGAAACACTTAGAGCTAGTACGTGTCATTAGCAAGTCATGTGTTATGGCACTTGGGATTCAATCTTCTCAGACAGTGTACAGCCTACCACAATTCAGTGTTATAAGCTAACGTGTTATGTCTGTCAGCTATGGGTGATACTACAAAATTCTAGAGAGGCGAATAAGGTAGTGCTGAAAACATGGTTTTGGCCTTTTGTGGAAATGGACATAAAAGATAATGTGTTTGGGTTCTGGTGTATAAAAGCATAAATAAATGGTTGATTTGAATGAGACATTGTGAAATGATAGTACACATTCCTATGATACTGACATGGTGATTAACTCATTTTTGTATAATTCACCATATAATGGGTTCTGGCACTAACCCCTCGACATGATGGAGGATTCTTTTAGGATTTATTACAAGTTATTTATTTCTGAGTCGACTGTTTTGTAACTTCAACACAAAAATAGTGGGGGTGTTTGTGTGTGTGTGTGGGGGGGGGGGGGGGTCTTCTTCTTTACTTTTCTTTTCTGGTTTTTTTTCAAACCACTTTAACTTTTCTTTTTACGTCAAACCAAACTGAAATTGTTAACAAAAAACACTTTTGTAGAAGGATGGGACGGACTATAGATGATAACCATCTCACCTATATCGACTTCGATATATCGACTATTGTGATAGTATTGCAATAGTGATAGTACTATTACAATAGTATTGTGAATTCTTAAATCGCCTGATAACAATAATATAATATAAATAGATATTTCGCAAAACTATTTTCCTCAGTCTTCCAATATGTATGTACGTATGTTTGTATTTGTATGTATGTCTATGTTTGTGTTTGTATGTATGTCTATGTTTGTGTTTGTATGTATGTCTATGTTTGTGTTTGTATGTATGTCTATGTTTGTGTTTGTATGTATGTCTATGTTTGTTGTTAGTTATTTGTAATAATGTTACTAGCTAGTGAAATCATATTTAATAAATTTATAATATAAAGACCACACATTGTTGTTATGCTTTATTTTCTATGGTGTCCACTGTTTTTGGAGAAAGATCAATTTAATAGTAGACTATTTGTTTATGATTTCCAAGGTTTCTTCAGAAAAAAAAATATTATGGTTTCCAGTGTTTGTGTAAAAAATATTACTTTTCCACAAGTTTTTATTTTAATTGCGATCGGGGTCAGAGGTCTCTATACTTTGGAGGTAAGTCTTTCTGTAATCTATTTTGTGTTGTGTGTATAGCTGATTTAGGGGTCTCCAAAACATCCTGTTTGTAGATTATGAATTTGTGAACGACTATGAAAGTGAAATGATAATTATATTAATATTATTAACAACAACAACACAACAAAAACAACAACATTAATAATAATAATAACAACAATAAATAACAACAACACACAACAACAATAATAATAATCATACATTATTTCTTAATTTGGATAAACAATTTGGCAAACGTTATTTTTTCCTGAGTCCCTCGAAAATGAATGAATGAATGAATGAATGAATGTTTAACGATACCCCAGCACGAAAAATACATCGGCTATTGGGTGTCAAACTATGGTAATGCAAATAAATAAGGTGATGATCAACATCAATATAAAAATTCAAGACAGACAAAAACAGTGTAAAGAACTGTGCAAAAACACAAATATCACAGAATTTTACAGATACTGAATTTTACTCAAAACTTCAATTTTGTGCTGTATTGGCCATTCTCAAAGAGAATGTTACACCCCTGCACCACGGTGAGGTTACAGCACACGCAGGGGAGTCCCTCGAAAATGAAATGTAACAAGCAAACATAACTAGAACATTTGATTAAAATAATTCGTTATTTAAAAAAGAAAAATGTCTCCGCTTCTGTCTTTCTCTTTATGTCATTCACTCTATTTCTCTCTCATTTTCCACTTACATCCCTCCTGCATAAGCATGTATCCATCCATCTAGACATTCATCCATTCATCCACTCATCCACCATCCAAAATACACTCACCGATCTACCTACCAATCTACTAGTAGTAGGTTGGTCACTTGTGCATCATGTATGCAAAATAGCTAGGACAAGAGACCGCTCTGATTGGCTGACCTCTAAGCGTAGAGGCGTGGCTTAATGATGTCACGGCTTGGGGACGCTGACATCTAAGGGTGGCGTAAGTACTAACTAGGTTAATGGCTTTTGGTAGCTGTCCGAGAAAAGCATCATGACCTTGGTGACTTAACTGGGTTATTGGGTTTGGCAGCTGGGGTGACTTGTTTGTTTGTTTAGTTCACAATAGAGGATGCTACGCAAGTGCACACGTAGCTTTCCATCGTTCGACGCAACGCTTGCTGCTGATCGTTTGTCAGAAGAGGACCATTAACGATTTTACAGGTCTAAATTACTTCCAAATCTGTTGAAGTTGTTAACTCGATAGCCAAGTAAATCCTGAACACACATCTTAGTTGTCTGCCAGGGATAAAATTTCAGGTCTGCAGAATCCAACTGACTCACTTCAGATTTTCTTTTCACGACATCAATTGTTTCCATATTTTTGTGTTATTTTATACTAAATTAATAATCAAAACATCTTCTGTCTAATTTTACTTGTTTTTGTCTAGTGCTATCATTTAACAAGTATATAACACGGCAACCACAAAACAAACCGCAGACACGCCCCAGGAATTGGTTAAACGTTTTCCTGCCTGTTGAAGTGTGTATACGTCCAACAAAGCATGCGAAGTACAGAATATGTTGCTAACAATATTGGAATTTCAGGCTTTAAATATGTATTGGGGTCCGAGGTTTCTATACATCGGAGGTAAGTCTTTCTGTAATCTATTTTGAGTGGTGTGTATAGCTTTAGATTCAGGTGTTTCGAAAACATCCTTCTGTCTATAGATTATGCAAATGTTAACCAAATCAACCAACGTCTTAATAGTTCCTTTTAACATTACGTTTTGTATTATGCACCACTTTAAATATAAATTATATATCAAAGTGAAATTCCATTCATCAACAGAAATCCTAATAAGCTGGTTTTGTACCAATCTCACTTATTCTGAATTGCATACAGCTTCCACTAATTCAGCATTTTATGTTTGTTTTTGGTACATGGGTAAAATTCACAAATATGATAATAATGCGTGCGTTAGTTTGGTTGACATTGAGACAGATTTCGCTTTTAACTACATTCTTGACTTGTCATTTTGGGTGACAGTTTCCGGAGTCCAATTTTACGAATGTGATTCCCCATCACCACCACCACCACCACCACCATCACCCACCCACCCATCCTCGGCATTTTGAGCAGTGTCATTTTTCAAATTCCTTGATTAACGCGACGCCACACGATACGAGCTCCTCGTACGAGAATATATCCACGGGAATAACCGATTGCATAGCAAACACGAACATCGTATTGTTTATCTTGCCAATCAACTATTCTCGTGTGACGTCGCCTTTACTTTCCTCATTACGTAAGCTTATTTGTAAAGAATACACCTTTCGCGTCATATTCTAAGACGTTTTACACGGTATATCCTCGAGTAACCGTGAACGATCTATTAACGGGACATGGTTTCTGCACACGTGATTTGTAATGCACGATCGATTTGATGAAATAATGTTTTACTTTCTTCACTTTATTGTTAAAATCAACCAACAAATGTTAATATCCATGCCATTTTTTGTTGTGAAGAGATTAAATGCATGTCGTAGTCTAATGTTAACATTCTTCAGCTACTCCCGTAAACCGTGCTATTGTTTTTCAAGTGTGACCCGTGTTATGCGTCGTCACCCAAACTCTTATGCAATGAATCTGCGAAGCAGACGAGACTTGAACAATGACAGCGGTGTGAAACGGTTGTTTATTTAGGTTTGTTTAATATTACACGCCATTTAATATAGTGTGCACAATGTAAAATGACGGTCGTGTATACATTACCCTATGTATAAAAATATTTTGAATGTCTACTTGTCTTTTTCTCATTTGTGCACTTTGTTTTGGGGACGTTTTCTTAATTCAACAAAAATATTTTGATGCTGGGGTTCAGTCGTATCCAGATTCCATAAAAACAAGTCAAATGTAAATAGACCGGTTTGTAGGGTAGCCCGGTTCACAGTTTTTCATGACACATCTTGGACAATCTTGCCATCATTTTCTAACAGACTCACCTGGCTTCTTGTCATTCTACTGGCGTGTGCGTGGATGATCTGGAACATCCAGGGCCGTGTCATCTACTTCCTCTCTCGCCCGTCTGCCGTCACAACAGAAATGAAGTTCAAGGACCAAATGGTATTCCCGAAAGTCACGATATGCAACCAAAACACTTTCAGGTAAAGTAGAATGTCTGCCGATTTGAACCCAAGATGTTGATGGGGTGGGGTGGCACATAACGTTACGGTTTGTAAGACATTAGTAGACTGCTTAATTCTCTCAAACTCTAGACATCCATATGGTTAACAGTACGTGGACCCAGGTTATTTCTGTCAAACGTTTCTCTTACAGTCGTCAACATATAAACGCAACTCGTATAACTCTACTGGAATTGTAGTAAATAGACTAGCTAGAATATTATCAATGTTGTATGACTGTGTTGTGTTTTCTGTGTGTGTATTTGTCTATCATTATGAGTACGCATGCGCGTATTTGAACTGAGAGAAAGAAATAAGGGAACACTTGGGAATGTAAACCACATTCTAGGCAAGTAGCTAGGATTTTTTTTTGGGGGGGGGGGCGTGAGTGTGTATGTAGGAGGGGGGGGCAGAAGAATTCTGCGCATACTTAAAACTCCTATTTTTACTGGATAGTTAATTTTTTTTTTAATTTTTTTTTTTTTGGGGGGGGGGGGCTGTTCCCTTGACACACACACCACCTACATGACACACCATCTGACACAATGTATTAGGGATTGTGTTGCAGTCATTCTCTTCTGTTAATGTTGATTCATTATTTCTTTCTATCAGTATAAGGAGGGCGGGACGTAGCCCAGTGGTAAAGCGCTCGCTTGAGGCACGGTCGGTCTAGGATCGATCCCCGTCTATGGGCCAATTAGGCTACTGGTATATCAAAGACCGTGGTATTTGCTATCCTGTCTGTGGGATGGTGCATATAAAAGACCCCTTGCTACTAATGGAAAAATGTAGCGGGTTTCCTTTCTAAGACTATATGTCAAAATAACAAAAATGCTTGACATTCATTGGCCGATGATTCATAAATCAAACGGGTTCACTTCCAGATCCAGTAAAGTGTATAACGAGACGACCGGACTGCGGACGTCTGCCTCGCTGTACGAAGCAATAGACCGGTACCTCCAGGTCCTACAAGACGACACTGGACACCAGTCTGCGAGACAGAAATTTATTGAGAGATATGGAGAACTTCTGTCAGATAAGAACGTTAAGGAGTTCTACAGACGTGTGGCTCACCAAAAGCACACGCTCATTAACAGGTTTGGTACATTGGTGCGTGTATGTGTGTGCGTTGTATTAATTCCTTGACCACCCCCCACCCCCTAAAATCCGGTCCTAGACATCAACTGTTTGTCATAGATAATACAATATCAAATATATTGCCAGTTCTCTTTTCACAGCCCTTTTGGTCTCCATCTTGGATTTTTCAAAATATTCAAGGGTGCATACTTTGTACTTTCTGAATACTCAATAAGCATCTTCCGAAGATGCAAAAACCACCAAAAAAACTATTGAAAGTTTGGCAAAGTACTAGTTTAAATTTCTTGAATACCATTTTATTTTTACCTCTGTCCGTGACCTGACCTTGACATCTAAATTGGGGGAGGCACCTCTTAAATGTTTTGTACGTGTTTAGGGTAAATATATTTCTAATATACTGCTTTTAAACAGCTTTTCTGGATATCCAAATCTAAATCACCTGATTTTAACCGTGACCTCTAAAATTGGGTAGCCCCCCTGAAAAGCTAGTACTGCCCTGATGTACAACTATGCCAAATTTGGTGCTTTGGGTCAGCAAGTCACGATCATTCCCCTAAGCCATTCCACTATTGGTTCGTTCGTGTGTATCTATCTGAAAATGATTTATTTCACCATTCACAGATCTGTGATATTGGCCGTATATATATGTTGATGATTTATCGTATTATTCACAGTTAGATTGTATCTTTATTGTGTTAATAATCATATTTTAGATAGTTTTAATCTTGCGGGGTAGGACGAGGGATCCAGGTATACAGCGTGTTACCGAGATGAACCACATCAATATTAGAGATTTCTCATATCCTGCCTGCTTAATATATTTTTAGATGCATGTGGAAAGGTCGAACGTGTAGTCCAGAACATTTCATAGAGGTTTTCACTAACATGGGAGTTTGTTACCAGTTCAATACAAGTACAGATGACATGGTCGTAGACAAAGCAAGTAAGCAGTATTAAGAATTTATTAAAAACAAGAACATACTCAGAGCGGATCCAGGAAATAGTTCATGGGACCAACGGCAAAACTACACATAGACCACCTCCCAGAAAAGAATACTTCAATGAAAATGTAAACAAATTGTTACAAAAAGGGACACTTCAATTGTTTTACGGGTAGACAGGGCTCCCTAGTCCCCTCCATTGACAATTGTGCCACACAACCGACACTACACTTCAAAAGATGATGCTGGAATAAGGATTTAATGAACTGTTGTGTCTTTCAGATAAAGATGGTGGATTGGACCTGATGCTGTTTGTTGAGCAGTACGACTACATGCGGGGACCTCAGACCTCAGCCGGGGCTCTTGTCGTCATCACTGACCAAAGCGAAACCGAGGCTTTAGCAAAGGAACAGGGCATCGGGGTGAACGTCGGTCAGTCTGTGTCTATTGGTCTTCAAAAGAGTGAAGTACGTAACACATATTGCTGTCTGCTTTTTTATATGTCTGTGTGTATCTAGTGCCTTTCTTTTTGTCGGCAATCTCTATGTATTATTCTGTACATGTCTTCAAAAACAACCAAAACGATTCAGTGTAAAATATAACTCTCAACGACAAAACCTTGTAACACATGATCAGGGTCGTATCTCCGCACAATACAGAGTTGAATGGGCATTTGGCAAAATAGTAGACGATTCCGTAAATCTCTATCCAGTGCCTCCACTATAAAACGACAGCCACTCCAGAAAAGATCCTTTACTAGAGATTTGATCCCTTTTGCTTCGTCACAAAGAGGTCTGCCATTAAGAGGTCTGCCAATCTCAAATTAGTTTACTAAATCAGAGCTAATTAGATTATGTACAGCTGTGATGACATGCACCCGTGAATCACTGTCATAACAGTGATGATATCAGGTGTTCACGAAAAAAGTTCAGCATATCCTGCCCCACCCGGTGGCACCCATTATGAGTACTGCCACCACAGCTGTGAAGTCAGTCACTATATTGTTTCTGCTCCAGCATTTAGCTTCTCTGTGGTGCTTTCGAGAAAAAGGTGTTATGAACTGTATTCATGTCGGTTAATGTCACAGAACCTGCTTTCTTGGACACAAAATCTGCACCACAAATGTTATTATTAAGCCATGTTCTCTTCTCTCTTTTTCCTTTTTTTTTTGGTGGGAGGAGGTTACTAGTTTAACTGTTTTAAATTATTGACAGGTCAGGTTAAGATTTGTTCACACATTTTAATTCGATATTTATATTTGTAAGATGACAAGTATTACACTTTCGTACACATACGTTGGTGTGGACGTCATGCTTTTTATGACATCACATGGCAATAGCACACATATATATTAACTTAGATATATACGATTGGCTGATCCAAGGAGGTGATTGATCACCCATCAGAAACAACCATACCACTTAATGGAATAAGCACGATCGAAACTGATTGCTCAGTGACATAAAATATAACCTGAAACTGACTGCTTTGTGACATATGTTTTCGTTGGGAAAGGCATTTAAACTTGTTTTAAACCAGATTTTTTATATGTAACGCAGGGAATACAATCGTGCAACCCACTATTGAAAAACGTGTCCAAATGGCCTTCGCTCGTTTTGAAATGATCTGTAATACATGTGGTATCTAATTGCAGCTTAAGTTGTAATATATATGTAATATCCCATCATGTTGTATGTTACACGGGTGCACATACGTCTTTGAAGTTGTAAATGGTTGACCTGTCTCATTGCGTTTTACCATCATTGTTACTTTTTAACATTTGCATAGTTGGTGTTTGTGATTAGGTCTTCGAACTTCCCCATCCATACGGCTCATGTGGAATTACTGAGTTGGAAAACTACCCTGATGACGTCCCTTACACCTACCAGAAATGTCAACTCAACTGTCTGACGTCATTCATCAAGAGGACGTGTGGCTGTGTTAGCGTCTATATGCCTGGTAATATATATATATATATATATATATATATATATATATATATATATATATATATATATATATATATATATATATATATATATATATATATATATATATATATATATATATGTATATATATATATATATATATATATATATATATATATATATATGTATGTATATATATATATGTATATGTATATATATATATATATATATATATATATATATATATATGTATATGTATATGTATATGTATATGTATATGTATATGTATATGTATATATATATATATATATATATATATATATATATATATACTTTAACTCCAAAAGAAACGCGAAAATGTTAAAAAAAAAAAAAAAAACCACATTTGAATAAACTATGTACAAATCGATTAAGTTGACCAATAGCCATCTTGTCAGCGTATCCAATTCCACATAACGCATGAAAAAAACGAGTACAGTGTGACGTCACGCACGTGCTGAAATTGACGACCAAAATCGATCTGGAATGCAAAACGGGTGGATCATGAAAGATGCGAATTGCACGTGAAACACTACCAGGCCTGGGTATAAAAGAAACGCCAGACAGCAATGTTCAACTCATTTTACGAGTAGCGATACAACGATGCCACGACTTAACGCTGATTCCAGACATAGAGCTTTGGGGAATTTGGAGGCCGGAATGGATGCCAGGCAGGTTGCACGTGCTTTCGGTGTCCATGTCTCGACAATCTACCGTCTCATAGACCGATTTCTACAGAACAACAACGTCGTCGACCGTCCACGTAGCGGCCGTCCCAGAGTGACGTCACAGCGCCAGGACCGTTACATCGTCCGAACTCACATGCGTGATCGGTTCGTACCAGCCACCACAACAGCCCGGCAGACAGTGGGAACCCACAACCGCCCCGTTTCCTACACCACGGTACGACGTCGTCTGATCGCCATCCATCTGAACTGTCGTCGACCGTACATTGGACAACGTCTCACACAGCGACACCGCCTTGCACGACACAACTGGGCTGTTCTGCATCGACAGTGGCGGAACCGACAGTGGCAGAACATCGTCTTCTCCGACGAAAGCCGCTACTGCTTAGATAGGGCCGACGGTCGTATGAGGGTGTGGAGGCGTCGAGGTGAGCGCTTCACAGATGCGTGTGTTATGGAGAGGGACCGTTGGGGAGGGCCTTCCGTCATGCTGTGGGGTGCCATATCCTGGGGACGTCGTGTACAACCTGTCATCTTCGACAACAACGGCCGAGGACGCGGCAGGGGCGTCACAGCACAGCGCTACATCGACGAAGTGCTCACGCCTGTGGTGGTGCCTTTTTTCGCGGGTCACCGTCAGATGGTTTACCAGCACGACAACGCCAGGCCACACACGGCACGGGCCACCCAGGCATTCCTGGCACAGCACAACATCATCACAATGGACTGGCCAGCTTTAAGCCCGGATCTGAACCCCATCGAGCACTTGTGGGACGAGGTTCAGCGCATGATGAACCAACGCCCTGCTCCCGTGGTGACACAGCAGCAGCTCCGCCAGGCCGTCGTGGACACCTACAACAACGTGCCCAGGGCCTTCATCAGGAACCTCTTCCTCTCCATGGGTAGGAGGTGTGCGGCGGTCATGGCCAGCAATGGCGGACACACCCGCTATTAGTGGACATGTTTGAGTGGCATGTGACGCCATTGAAGAAGCGCCATGGCCTTGACATTTCAAATGACAATGCGACCTCGATTTTTAACATGTCAATAACATGAAATCTCATCTTTACGAATTGTTTAAGTTTTTCATAGAAACGATTATTTTAAGAACTTTGGGACGTATTTCAATGAGTGCACTCAAAACCTCCAATCTACGTATTCGCGTTTCTTTTGGAGTTAAGTATATATATATATATATATATATATATATATATATATATATATATATGTATGTATATATATATATATATATATATATGTGT
Organism: Gigantopelta aegis; assembly: GCF_016097555.1. Taxonomy (NCBI): domain Eukaryota; kingdom Metazoa; phylum Mollusca; class Gastropoda; order Neomphalida; family Peltospiridae; genus Gigantopelta; species Gigantopelta aegis. Next base: position 81,382,245 of record NC_054704.1, read on the forward strand.
ATATATATATATATATATATATATATATATATATATATATATATATATATATATATATATTACGCTGATTACTATATGGATATGTACCACATTAAGTGCGAATTGGAGGACGACTGATCAGATATTGTTAAAATATCCAAAAGATTCAATATATATGTATATATGTATGTATGTATATACACATGTATGTATGTATTTATGTATGTATGTTTATACTCCACTTCCGGTCTCGTTGTCATGGTTTCTTTCGTTTCCTCCAAAAGTGTACGTGTATCATGATACACCTACACGTTTTATTTAACTACACCTGTATTTAAAACAAAACAAACAAACAAACAAAAATGATGAATAATACAATGAACTTTTATTTCATAACCGGCATCGGTGGCGTATTGGTTAGACCATCGGTCTACAGGCTGGTAGGTACTGGGTTCGGATCCCAGACGAGGCATGGAATTTTTAATCTAGATACCGACGCCAAACCCTGAGTGAGTGCTCCGCAAGGCTCAGTGGTAGGTGTAAACCACTTGCACCGACCAGTGATCCATAACTGGTTCAACAAAGGCCATGGTTTGTGCTATCCTGCCTATGGGAAGCGCAAATAAAAGATCCTTTGCTGCTAATCGGAAAGAGTAGCCCATATAGTGGCGACAGCGGGTTTCCTTTCAAAATCTGTGTGGTCCTTAACCATATGTCTGACGCCATATAACCGTAAATAAAATGTGTTGAGGGCGTCGTTAAATAAAACATTTCTTTCTAACACTTTCCGTCATATTCACACTTGCGATGTTCAGTTGCAACGCATTGTCTTTTAAATCCTTCAACACTTGACTAAGTATTTAGGTATCCATATTGGGGAAATGTAGACGAATTTTTCCCTTGCGGTACACGTCCAGCTGTCATAACCTGTATTATACAACACCACGTGTTCTTAAACGAATTTGCGGGAATCAGTAGCGTAACTGTCTCCAAAAACATTTCTCCTCCTGCAGTTAGAATTTAAAATGTTCTTGATTGTCCAAATTAAAATTCACAAAAATTAAGTCCATCTAACTAAACAAACAAAAAAATCTTCATTCTGGCCTTCAGTCATTTTTTTCCCTCGTTGGCTTCTTTTCACACCCACAACCGTCATTCACAATTCGCCGTTACAAAATAAGATAAAAATGGTTTTGCTTGGTGACACTTATCATTTGCATATAACAAAGTTCAAACTATGTTTTCGTAATATTTCAACCAATAGAGCAAGCCATCTACAAAAATTAGTTTGCTGGGCGACATCATTTGCATATACCAAAGTTCAAATTATGTTTTCATAATAGTTCAACCAATAGAAAGAGTCATTTAATTACACATGCGCACTTATTCACACAGGGTTCATACACCTTGGGAAAACAAATTCCAGAACTTTTCCAGACTTTTTCCAATACAAAAAAATATTTTTCAAGACTCACGTTACTCAAAATGGAAAAAACAAATTGTCATATGCATTGCGCAAGCGCGTACTTCAAACCTTCGGTAAATGTCGGCAATTGTTAGTTTCGATTTCCCAAATGTACGTTAGTGCCAAGATCGGAAAACATTGTTAGATTCAGCCGGTTTCACACAACCGAAATTTTCGACATGAGTCCTAAAGACGAATTTCCATACTTTTTCCAAACCAACTCGCAAAAAAGGTATTTTTCCATACTTTTTCCAGGTCTGGATAATGGATTTTCAAAATTCCATACTTTTCAAGGTTTTCCAGACTGCGTACGAACCGTGTTCACAATAGTTCCCTTGAGATATTTACAACACGATACGTCTGTTATCATGCAATGTGCGGAGCTGTAGTTAGTGTGGTAGGAGTGTCAACTACCCCCTATCCAGTAAATTCCCCAAACCTAAAAAAAGAATCATTAAATATTATTTCTAGTTCTACATATCATAAACATGTTCTCGGAAATAGTATTTTAGAACTTAATTCTCCACAGCCCTAACACACATTGATAAAACTATCTCAAACTGCATTTGCACGTGCGACACAAACAACTGAAATAGACCGTTCCACTGCTCCAGAACAAAATGTGAGGCTCACGACGTCTGATCCACGTTATTTTCGTTTCATTAATTACAACTTTCTAGTTATTGATTTCATTTGCCATAGAACTAATATAATAATTAACTCGACCGTAAGTAGGGTATAAGTCAGTTATACCCACACTTACTCAGTGTATCGTTGAATATCCCAAAACTGTTGGGATATTTACCGATACACCTCGTAAAGTGTTGGTGTAACTATTACATGTATACGTATATATTGCATTTTCCTGTAAGTATTTGTGCAAATACACATGTATATCAAACGTTTATATATTTAAATGCTATTACAGAGAGTGCTTTAAAATAGTTTTATATATATATATATATATATATATATATATATATATATATATATATATATATATATATATAGCTTTAAAATAGTTCTGCTATTCGTTTTAACTACAGTGAAACCCCTCATGACCGGACCCTCTTTAAACCGGAATTCTCTTAAAACCGGACGTTTTCCGTCGTCCCATTATTTACGCATCTTTTAACACTAAAGTTTGCCTCTCTAAACCGGAAACCTGTTTAAACTGAATACCGGATGAATAATTAAGTCTCAAAGTCTTTATTTAGTGCAATTTGTACCTCTGAAAACCGAACGCTCAGACCCTTGTCAATGATTATGGCATGACTAATACTTGTTTAGTTTATTGTCACTTCGCCATCTTCGGCTGGATTACCCGACTGTGAACATAGCTATTTTTGTACAATATGCATTTGCTCAGGTTAGCCATTGAATGCGTAATCACCGTTACATATGACTTAGTACGTTCGGCAAATAACAATTAAGCAATTAAAGAAAAAAAATGACATCAAGGCAGCTTTGATATTCTTCACAAACATATTTACTTTAAGAATCGATGGATTTATTCCTGTTTTCCTGTTGTTTGAATGTGACTTTATTTTAAAACCGTTTATTTTGCAAAATAAAGAGTAAGCAAAAGTAATGTTTGCTTTGCGGTGTCGAAAAGATGTTGATAGCTTTTCATTACATGTCGATTTTCAACATGAAACGTGCAGCTAAACGTCGCATTATTGATCTATCACGCGATGATAAACCTAAAATCATTTAAAGTTTTAAAAGTATGTTAGCAAATGTTAAATTTTCTAAAGGTTATTTATTGGATTAGTATTTGTTTGATACAATTTCAATACACACGCGCACGCACACACAAACACACACACACACACACACACACACACACACACACACACACATATACTTTTCAAAAGAAGAAACGCAAAACCACATTGTTGTAACATTTGGAGAATTGATTTAATTATTGAATGGTGAGTCCGATAATTACCAAATGTTGCAGGATTGTTCACAATTCACTCTAGTCCATTGTGAGTAAATGATAGGACACACCACCAAGGTCAAGGTCATCTGGAGTCAATACCGGGTGTGGCCTCCGCGTGTGTTGACAACTGCCTGGCACCGCCTGCCCATTGAAGCAACCAGAGTACGGATGACGTCCCGGGGGATGGTGGCCCACTCGGCCTGCAAGGCTGCTGCCAGCTCGGGCAGGGTCTGGGGCTGTGGTTGTCGCTGTCGGAGGCGTCGGTCCAACTCGTCCCATAGATGCTCAATTGGGTTCAAATCCGGTGATATCGATGGCCAAGGAAGGACATTAATGTTGTTGTTCTGTAGGAAAGCCGTTGTGAGACGTGCTGTGTGAGGCCTGGCGTTGTCATGTTGGAACACTGCGTTGGCGTTGGCCATAACTGGAACGATGTGTGGCCGGAGGATCTGGTCAATGTAGCCCTGTGCATTCAGGTTGCCCTGCACGTGGACCAGGTCAGTTCTGCCAGTGTGTGAGATGGCTGCCCACACCATGACACTACCCCCGCCGAATCTGTCCACTTCCTGCACGCAGTTTGCCGCATAACGTTCACCACGACGCCTATACACGCGATATCTTCCATCATGACGTCGGAGCAGAAATCGGGACTCGTCACTGAACCACACCTGTCTCCATCGCAGTTGAGGCCATTGTCGATGAATCTGGCACCACTGCAGTCGGAGTCGACGGTGTTGTGGTGTTAAGATGACACCTCGAACTGGACGTCTGGCACGAATTCCTACCTCACGTAGGCGGTTCCGTACGGTCTGGTCGGATATCCTGCGCAAACCTGGTATTGCTGCGGCTGTGGAGGTGGCAGTAGTCAATCGTTCCCGAAGGTGGCGTACCCGGATGTAGCGGTCCTGCCCGGGGGTAGTGACCCGTGGTCGACCGGATCTAGGGAGGTCACGTGTTGATCCATGTTGCTGGTAACGGTCCCACAGTCTGGAGATGGTGCTTGGGGACACATGGAATGTCCTGGCAACGGCCGTTCTGGATTCGCCTGCGTCTAGTCGGCCGATGGCATTGTTTCTCTGCGGTTCACTGAGACGTGGCATGTCCTGGATTGTCAACTGTCGGCCAGATACAGAGGCCAGGCAAGCGAACACCCTGCACTTTTATACTGTCGGTGTTCATGTTGCACGTGCAGACAACGCACGTGCAGTGGTGACATGGTTTGCACGTGGCTGCGTTTTTGCGAATATTCACATTTTGGAACTTTATTGTACAGTAGCTGCGTTTTATCGAATGTAACCGTGGGAATGTGTTTGGGACATGCAATGACCTTATATTCACAAAGCATGAACCGGTAGGAAACATAAAATCGGAGTTATAACCCATTTGTACCCTTTTGCGTTTCTTTTTTTGAAGAGTATATATATATATATATATATATATATATATATATATATATATATATATATATATATATATATATATATATATATATATAGATGAATAGATATTAATAGGTACCAGTAGAAACAAACGACAGAGTACAACAAAAGCTTTTGTATCAGTGCAAACCCCGGGAAACTGGATATGTCTAAAAACCGGACAAAATACTTGGCCCCATGGATGTCCGGTTTTGAGAGGTTTCACTGTCTATACAAATTATTGATTGAATCCAAGTCATAAGTATGTAGTTGTGACATGTTTATAATATCACAAAACACTATAATAACGTAAACACGATCCACCTCTAAAGCTTCCTCGATTGTCATATACTGGCTCTCATGTCTGGGGTGGGTGCGTGGGCGTAGGGATGTGGATGGCGGATGCAGGCTCTGGATAACAACATTTGTTCATACTGGTATTTCCATCACTATCAAACAACTATATACAGTGGGCGGGACGTAGGCCTGTGGTAAAGCGCTTGCTTGATGCGTGGTCAGTCTGGGATCGATCCCCGTCAATGAGCCAATTGGCCTATTTCTCATTCCGGCCAGTGCACCACGGCTGGTGTATCAAAGACCATGGTATGTGCTATCCTGTCTGAGGGATGGTGCATATAAAAGATTCCTTGCTACTAATAGAAAATGGTAGCGGGTTTCCTCTCAAAGACTATATGTCAAAATTATCAATTGTTTGACATCCAATAGCCGATGATTCATAAATAAATGTGTTCTAGTGGTGTGGTTAAACAAAACAAACTTTATCTTTATAATAAGTGTGTAGAATGATGAAAATAGATGGTGAAACGTTTTTAGGCCAACTTCTTCATCGTTTTTGTTCGAATACGAGGATTTGCTATAGCTGGGGGTGGGGTGATGGTGGGGGGAGCAATTGTTCCCTCGACATCACGTCTCGTACGCTTATGAATTTTCCTTAAATTCTTAATTGAGATGTACAAGAATTTTTACAGTATCTGAATCTCGTTGCAACACCCTTCTAAGATTATCGTGAAATTTGAAAGTTGACGTTTTTTCATCGGGTTGGGTCGGGTACGTTTTGAACATGCTCATATGCCACTAGAGCTTCGAGCATGTTTGCCCCGAGGCCGATCTCTGGATAGCCGGAAATCTGTCTCGGGACAGAAACTTACTGGGGCAATTTAGAATATTTACTCTAAATATAAATGGGGGAGTTTAATTTTAAAAGTTTTGTTTGTGCTTATCTAAAAAGTAATTTTAAAAAATAAGAAGTATTTTTGGCACATAATTTTGAACGGGCAGTCTAAATTAAAACTTAATTATTTATATAAATTTAGCCCTTGAAGGGAGGGAAAAGGAGGTTTATTGTGGACGTTAAGCCAGCACCACAGAAGGCCTTGCGATTAGTGGTTGGGAAAAGGTGAGGGGTCCGGTCGTATTGGTAACTTCGATGTGACCAAAGAAGGGTAGGGAAAAGAAAGAGGGGAGGGGACGGGGCAGGCCCCCCAGACAGACCCTAGCACCCCCTACGGCCGAAACCGCATACGCGTAAACGCCCTACCCCTATATTTCTGGTGGAATACCCCATCCCCCACCCCCACCCCCAAAGCCCCCTCCCCGTCAGTCCAACCGTCGTGCCCTCCAGTTCCAGAACCCCTCAAGATTGAGGATAGCGTTGGGATCCCTAGGAGAGGGACGCATAAACACATATAAGCGATAATCCAACGCTGGTATTACAGGTAGAGGTGTGTTGGGAAGATTTTTGGAAAGTTTTGCGTCTGGCGAGTCGTGGCGAGCGAAACGTATTCTGTAGATCCGGAAGAACCGAGGCGCCTCTCTGTCAACCAAGAGAACAAAAAGACGCTGTCACCACTTTAATGTATAAAAACCGGACAGCTCGGAACGAAGTATGGAAAACCAGGTCTCAGCCGCCAGCATAGGAGCAGTATACCGCCTTATTCAATTCTTTATTTTTTATTAGATCAGTGAATAATTAAAAACAGGATAAAATATAACAACACATTAAAACAAGCATGCCTGTAAACATGAAATACGAATTTTAAAACCCCCCACACCAAACTATAAATTTAGAGTAATATATATAATAAAGGCCAAGACGGCGAAGGGGGAGTGCATTACTGCCAGGTAACAAACCCCTCCCTTATACAAACCTGAAGCTGATCCTAACACACCATACAAACACATAAGACATCACAAATATATATATATATATATATATATATATAAATACTTAAATACTTAAATAAAATTTAAAATTTTAATTTTTTCATCAGTAATTCGCAAAATCAAACAATAATAATGACTAAAAACAAAAAACAATAACAACTATATGATCAATAGAATGAAAAAGATTGACAGAAATAATGTTCCACAGTTTTTAATCGACCTTCTTGGAAATTGTCAAAATCGAGAATGACACCCTACGCACGTGATGCACGTGCAAATTATGGAATGTGTTTCGGTGTGTTGATAAACAGACCTGAACGTTCTTTACTAGGATGTCTAATAGTTGATATTAACATTAATATTTCAGGTTCCCCTACTTTTTTGAAGAGTATATATTAACCGATTAATTTGTAGGAAAGGACGTACGGTATTGCACCTTATTAGAAAACCTGCAATGTGTGAGACCAAATGAAGGTAAGACGATTACTTTGAAGATGTATCTGTATGTACGTATGGGCAATTACTGGGTGTTAGACCAAATGAAGGTAACACGAGTACTTTGAAGATGTATCTGTATGTACGTATGGACAGTTATGAGTGTGAGACCCAATGAAGGTAACACGAGTACTTTGAAGATGTATCTGTATGTACGTATGGACAGTTACTGAGTGTGAGACCCAATGAAGGTAACACGAGTACTTTGAAGATGTATCTGTATGTACGTATGAGCAATTACTGAGTGTGAGACCCAATGAAGGTAACACTGAGTATGAGACCCAATGCAGGTAAGACGAGTACTTTGAAGATGTATCTGTATGTACGTATGGGCAATTACTGAGTGTGAGGCCCAATGAAGGTAACACGAGTACTTTGAAGATGTATCTGTATGTACGTATGGGCAATTACTGAGTGTGAGGCCCAATGAAGGTAAGACGAGTACTTTGAAGATGTAGCTGTATGTACGTATGGGCAATTACGGAGTGTGAGACCCAATGAAGGTAACACGAGTACTTTGAAGATGTAGCTGTATGTACGTATTGGCAATTATTGAAAACTGAAAGAATCCTGTTTTCTCCTTTAAAAGCAAAGTAAGACTGCCCAACAAAACAACACGTGAACAGCTAGTGAGTCTAATTGAACAACTCATTAAAAACATTGATACGTGGCCACTATTACTCACAGGCCACTAAATCTCATTATCAAACATTTTAAACATGTCTACAAAAGTTCAAAATACAAACAAAACTACGGGATCAAATCTAATTGCGGAATTGTTCTTAATGTACTCCACAGACCTTTTAAATATTTGGTTTTCGTTTAATTAAATCATTAAGAATATTTCTTTGTTTCAGAGTTATTCTACAGAAACAACGAAATTAGGACGTGTGACTGCCGCACAGCATGTCACTCCGCCAGCTACATGGCCTCGCTCTCCCTCGTCCAGTTTTCTGACTCGTTCAAACAGAGTCTCGTCTTGTCCGACAGTCTGGTCCCCATCACTACCGTCCAAACTGCACTCAAGATCCAAGTCTGGGGTCTGCTGAACACTGTGAACGCGAGTATAACAGAGAGTCTGGCAGACTTGGGTCTTATGCTGATAGAATACAAAACTCGGTGGGACAGAGTGCTGTATTCCAATAAAAAGTTTTTTGATGAAGTGCAACATTTGATGGACTTTGTTACTGAACACAACTTAATGACTCGTGTGATGAGGGAAATGAAACCGAAACAGGAAGCTCGTAAGACCTGGGACCGAATTTGTTTTGCTATGACGAGAATAAGTATCAAATTAAGACAAACCCATTACTTCCTCTTCAAACTGAATCAACTCACAAATGTTGAGAACATGGAGTACATCGTGGCCACGGAAAGTGTACACATGCGCAGCTACAACTGGGTAAAAACAAAAATAGTCATGTACCTTGAATATTTGAGTGAGACATACAATAGATACAATCCAATCCTTTTCAGCTTCTCGTCCATTGCTACTACCCAAATACAAAGTCTGAATTTTTCTACAGTGAATGATTCTGTGATAACTGGACGCATTTCGGCAATGTCTGGGAACGGTTCATCACTGATCAATGACATAAGCTATCTGGTCTCTGATATAAGACTATTTAATGAGGCTGTTAAAGAAAGGTCGACGACCCTAAGCCTCCAGTATACTTCCGACATGGCTACTGTTTGGCAAATAAGAAACGAAATGATCGAGGCAATCACTCCTGGTTTTAACAGGTACTGTTTCTTTCCTATATAACACGTCTTATCTAAGTCTGTCTGGCATCTTAAAGTCTGTAACATATTTTGTAGTTTGTGTGTGCATATAAAGACATACAACACATTCCCTCGTAATATCAACTTTATAACATCTTGTCATTTGCTTCTTTGCTTACATCTTCTTTTTCTTATGTGTATATTATAAAAAATTAAGAAGAAGGCATGCATGTTGCTATAGTTAGCAACCTTTAAGTACCAGTGTGAGGCACAGTTCGGATTGGATAAATACCTGCCAGGTCGACCCTAGTGATCGAATCTGTGACCCATCACACCTGAAACAATCCCTTTACAGTAAGATATATTGCAAACCACTTCATAACATAATTTATTGCTTTGAAACACACTTGTATCGTTAATTTGTGTCCCAAGGAAACTGTGGATAAGTAACGTTAAATATTATGCTCAAGATCAATAGTTGTTAGTATGACTGTCAATACATTATTGCAGTGCTAATTTGTTGAAGCTGGAAATCTACTTCAAAGATCTTGCAGTACAAGAATCAAAGAAATCGTTGGCGTATTCTGCTGAAGGACTGGTGTGTGAGTAGAACAGAATTATCATTTGTGTTAAATGTAATTAAATTCGTGTTTAATGTTGTAAGAACACTAAGATTGCAGAGAGCTTACCAGTGATGTAACCGCAACAGCTAGATAGAAAAAAACACCAACAGAAAATGTGAAGTTTCGCACCATAATCTTTTCATAAATTCATCCAGGTTTTAAAAACTAGATTCTTGAACATAGGTTTGGAAATCAGATGAGAAGATTAATAACACTTCTAAAATAACATTTTAATTCAATTTTTAGTAAATCACAGTACTAAAGTCGTCGCCATTAGTAATATGACGTCATCACGATTAGCACAAATTAGTTTGATGTCACTTATTTTAACTAAATCTTTGAAAAGGTTACGCTCAGGTGTACAGGTCTTGTTGGTTTTTAAACAAATGACCCATCAACAGCAACACATTACCTAGAGAACTTGCAAATTTGCATACCATTATTAACCGGGTTAATATACTAAATTATCACTTGGGTTTATGACATGAATATCATGGTTAAGTTATAATGCTTTTGTTACCCATATGGTTAAAAAATATCTTCGTACATATCAAAGTGATACATCCCACTAGAATGCAAAGTGGGATATAACACTTCGACCTCACACGATAACGTCATCGATTATCGCACTATAACCTTACAGTAATATAAATTAATATCGATTATGGGTAATAAATATATTAAACTGACTACCATTTCGTATAATGTTTATGTCAATTTTTTTAATAATTGAGGGATAGAGCAAACTTGATCATGACAGCTTGAATGTCTAATACTGTTTACTTGCTTATTAGGAGATGTTGTCGAGAATACAGCCTGTGTTTTGGATACACTATTCTAACATTGTTAGGTTGTATAACATGATCTGTTTTGTGTCTGTGGTTGTTTCTCTGTTTATCATGTGATATTGGCAGCATTATGTGATTGTGTCTTGGTGGCAGTATTCTAACACAGTTTCATTCTGTACCATGATCTCTATGTCATGTTGTTTTTCTGTTTATCAGGAGACATTGGTGGCATCATTGCCTTCTTCTTGGTGGCAGTATTCTAACAGTTTGATTCTGTACCATGATCTCTATGTCATGTTGTTTTTCTGTTTATCAAGATATACTGGTGGCATCATTGGCTTGTTATTGGTGCCAGTATTATAACACAGTTTCATTCTGTACCATGACCTCTGTCATGTTGTTTTTCTGTTTATCAGGAGACATTGGTGGCATCATTGGCTTGTTCTTGGTGCCAGTATTATAACATAGTTTGATTATGTACCATGATCTCTATGTCATGTTGTTTTTCTGTTTATCAGGAGATATTGGTGGCATCATTGGCTTGTTCTTGGTGCCAGTATTATAACATAGTTTGATTATGTACCATGATCTCTATGTCATGTTGTTTTTTCTGTTTATCAGGAGATATTGGTGGCATCATTGGCTTGTTCTTGGTGCCAGTATTATAACATAGTTTGATTATGTACCATGATCTCTATGTCATGTTGTTTTTCTGTTTATCAGGAGATATTGGTGGCATCATTGGCTTGTTCTTGGTGCCAGTATTATAACATAGTTTGATTATGTACCATGATCTCTATGTCATGTTGTTTTTCTGTTTATCAGGAGATATTGGTGGCATCATTGGCTTGTTCTTGGTGCCAGTATTATAACATAGTTTGATTATGTACCATGATCTCTATGTCATGTTGTTTTTCTGTTTATCAGGAGATATTGGTGGCATCATTGGCTTGTTCTTGGTGCCAGTATTATAACACAGTTTGATTCTGTACCATGATCTCTATGTCATGTTGTTTTTCTGTTTATCAGGAGATATTGGTGGCATCATTGGCTTGTTCTTGGTGCCAGTATTATAACACAGTTTGATTCTGTACCATGATCTCTATGTCATGCTCTTTTTCTGTCTATCAGGAGATATTGGTGGCATCATTGGCTTGTTCTTGGTGCCAGTATTATAACACAGTTTGATTCTGTACCATGATCTCTATGTCATGCTGTTTTCTGTTTACCATGATATATTGGTGGCAGCATTATCGTTTTCTTGTATGGAACATTTTGTTCAGTATCGTGTGGCGAATCGCTATGCAAGACTCAGAGATCACGACCCAATTCTAAAACGTATTTCGTAATTTCGAGATCTATATTTTTGACATTGTTAAATTTTGAAGGTCATCCATAACAACCAAGAACATGTTAAATATATCTGGGAATAGATATCCCTGTACTGCCAGTCCCAGTTTCTAAGTTTGTCCGGCATCTTTTCTTTCTTGCTAAGTTCCTCCTTCTCCGATTAGGGCCACCACTTGCAGGTGTCATACAGCTGTTCAGAAACACGTCTACCGTTAGGCATAATAATAATGACGTAACGGCTGTTTGCAACTGGTTATGTTTGTTTAGGGGCCATATAAAAATCCTATTCTTGAAGTGAAAACGTCTACTCTGATATATATTTTTTCTAATTATATCAGTCGTTTTTATAAATTAAAGTTTCAAACTGGTTACTTTTTATAATACACTCTGAAATAAAAAGAAGTTTTGTAATCGAATCCAGTTGACTGATTCCAATAATTAAAATAATCTCCACGATTCAACGGCATAGCGGCGTATGGTCGTTCTTAATGTCAGCTAATGTAGTTACAATGGCGAATATTCCTTTGAAATAAGTATGTTTAGACATGCCTTTTTTTTAAAACTAACAAATTATTATCAAGATCTAAATGGTCCCATATCGGATCCATCTTCAAATGCAGGCTTGGGGATAGCGATTGTCGTCGGTCAATACAGTACAGGTACCAAAAATAATAATAATAATAATAATAAATTAATAAAAAATTATAACAATCTCGTCCCAAAACCTCAACATATTAATTAAATATAATAGGCCTAATTTAGATATTCGCTACTTCAACTTTAATTGGATAGTTCTGAAACATAGTACTATGATTCTCTGGGGCAGTCTTCACAAAGTAATAAAAATATATTTTAGAAATTTTGAATTTATGATTTTTATAATTAAATTCTTCTAAAGATTTCATTGCATAGTATTGAAATTAAGTATAATGATTCTTAGGGACAGTCTTCACAAACTAATAGAGAGATATTTTGGAAATTGTGAATTTAAAAAAAGTAATGTTTTATTAAATTAAAAACAATTAAATAAAAAAATTAATATTTAAAGTTTTCTTGTATCTTTCTTCTTTTAAAGTTTTAAATTTAAAGGACAAATACAAAGTTAACATTCAAAATCTGAAACTCTATCTTGGCTTTGGGACCCAGATTCTTCATGTATACCACTGAGTAATTAAGATGTTCTATTACTTGTCTTCAAGCTGAATCGGATCAAATGTACAAAGACTTTCACAATTTTTGTGCATAATGTATATATTGTATATATATATATTTGTTTTGTATTATGTTTTGTATATATGCTGATGAGTTGTAAAAATTAAAGCTAATAAAGAATTGAATTGAACAAAAAGACAACCGTATTCCCAAATAATAGAAATCAGTATGTAAACGCTGAACAGCTGCCAAATAAAAGTCCTCTACAGTGGCCATGATATTTTTTTTTTTACAAATCTCAAAATATGTCTCATAGACTTTTAATTGGATAACTTCCTACAGGGATATTCTAAGATGGTTTTTACAAATTAATGGATTATCATTTATTATCGTTACGAAATTTAAAATTAAATAGTAGAGCTCTCAAGGCTGATTGTTATTAAGTATCCTAATTAGTGTGTAACTAGAGGCACAGCAAAACGACTTACCAGCAACTATTTTCTTTGTCAATCTGGTCAGCTATTCTATAATATTTATTGGAATTCGATAGATAAATAAATAATGTTTATACTTTAGTTGATTTATTTGTTGATCGTTGACAGCAAGCGAAGTTCAAGCAAGTTTATTTTTAAAATTGCGACAAACAAGAGAATACCGACTATGACTTACTACATTATGTACATCAAACACGACTGTATCTGAAGTTCTTACACACCAGTTGATGAGAACACCATGTGTTGTTTTTGGTTACACATGGTTGTTAACACATGTACGTGTGTTAACAATTTCAAGACATATGACTGGCTGCTTCTAAGTGATGACCAGATCACCAATGCCATACGTCCATTGAAAAAAAAAACACGATGGAAATCTATTAGACTGTGACGTATAGTTAACCTGACGTATAGTAAGTCAGCTACAAATGGAACAACTGTACCCCTCCCCACCACACACACACACTTTTGGGCATCTTCATCTTCCTATGCCACTGTAATATTAAATATATCATACTATATGTTTTAAAAAAAATGCTATACAAAATTAGTAATTGCTAATTAATTTTCATATTGATTAGTGACTGTCGCTAATCAAACATTTAAAAACAAAATGTTCCCTGTCTTGGTAGCAGTATTCTAACAGAGTTTGAATCCGTACCATGGTCTGTATGTCATGGGTTTTTTTCTGTTTATCAGGTGATATTGGTGGCAGCATTGGCTTGTGTCTTGGTGGTAGTATCTTGACACTGGTTGAGTTTTTAGAAGTCTTTGCCATTATGTTTGCAAGACGAAAGAAGCGAAAAGCAGGTACGTTACAGTTTAATCAACACAGCGGAAAGAGTAAGTGAGTATTTCTAAGAGATGTTCAATCGGATATATGCTCGGATATGTGATAGTCTAAGATGAATTCTTATTCCAAAGATCTATGCCACTGCATTCCTGTAAAAATATGCGAATGTGTCCCTGTCATGTATATTGATGCCTACGAGTTCTTCACACTGTCTTCCTAAGTAGTTCTATTGAGACGCCAATATAGCAGGAGGGTGATAAATATCGTAGGTATCCCTTTTAAATGTTTTACAGTTCCCTGAATACTGTAGGTGGTCTTTTTAAACATTATACCCCATCCAAGGAAAAATACTGCATCTGTATTAACATTCCATAAACTACTATGTAGCTACTTGTAAAAATACTCTACTGCACTCATTGAAGTTTACATAGGAATATTCCAAATGACTGTTTGTGTAGTTGTGGTGTGTTCGAAACCCTAGTGGTATATGAGCACGTAAAACTAGATGCCTACTTACCTACTGTGTCTTTTTAATTTTATATCTGATTTTAAATCTGTCGAGAGGAGAACTAAAAACATGTTTTTGTCAAAAGCCATAAAATCAGATATAAAATTATCAGTTCAAATGTTTTCTGTTTAATTGGCATAACGAGACATTTTGATTTTGACTGCTTTATGCAAATTTTTATCTTAAAACTGTTTGGAATGCAGGCGCGTGTACATGGGTGGAATGATGGGAGGGGATTCGGGGGCTGACCCCTTGCTCAAGCAAATGTATTTGTCATTACAATTGTATATATTATTGCATACAGTTGTATAGCATCCGTTTGTCTGTGTGTTTATGGATGTGCAAGCGTGTCTTTTTACTGACATCCAGAGGGAATGCCATTGTTAAAATATATCTCTTTGACTATATTGCACAAAAGTACAATTTCGAATCCATTAACGGTTGGAGTTTTTTAATGTTTGTAATACATGTTTGGTTTTCTGTTGTATTACTTCTTACAGATTTGGCAACAACAGAAAAGACACCCGGAAGTTAGAACGTTACTTGTGACGACTTCCCGCATGAGGTCTTACAACAGCGTCACCTTGGCAGTGTGATGTTCATCATCTTTGGAATGCTGTCGTGGCTGTCTTGTATTGCCACCGTAGTTGTCTGTGTGTACCTTGCATTGGTACATCGACAATTCACTTTCTTTTCACGAAGTAGCATGGTCAAACTAGTAGTTGACTTCCACTACGAATTAGTCACATTTTCTAAAGACATATGACCAGCTATTATGTCAACACATGTCAACACACCAGACGCGGGTCCATGGTGACCTTGAATGGAGATTCCACACAGATTTATGATCGTATGACTAGTGATGACATTTTACATGAACAATTCATTACAGGTTTACTTAAGGATTGTTTGTTATTTCCTTTACGTTCATCGGGGTATGAAAAAAAATCATCCGCAAACTGTGTGAATCAGTGAAGTTTGCAGATGATTATTTTTTTTCATACCCAGATGAACGTAAAAGAAATAACAGACAATACTTATAATTAAATTAGAATCATACTTGCTAATAATAACACTAAAACTTCATACTTTATTTTGAATTATTTTTGGTCCATAAACAATAACGCTCAATAAGACAACTTGCTCATATAAAATGACGTCATCAGATATGACGTTCCCCGAGGACGTAATTTTTACGTTCATCGAGAATTGAACAAACTCCCATTCCTACGTCTTGAGCTTGTGCTTTTGTCAGGCGAATCACTTACTCGTTTAACACTTGTACTGTCAGGTTTCTTTCCTTCAACTATTTTTGTTTCTCTAACCGGCTCATTGTCTATAGGGTGTATACTACCAAATCAAATTCCATAGACGACAATAGTAACATATGTGGCTAAAACTCCTACCTGCAACGTATCAATCGACATAAACGCCACGGATATAAATACTACCACCCCTTACACTTAAAGTGAATCAGAAAAAAATGGGGGTCAAGCTGCTCGTTTCTGAAATAACGGGTAGCGTCTATGACTACCCTAGTTTCGCACAAAATTCGGGTACTTTTTTTTACAGGTACCCCATTCATGTTTCAAGCACAAGGCTACTTGACACATTGGTACTAGATGAAATAAAATTGCACATTTTTTTTACCCAGATGAAACTATTATTTTTTACAACCAACACACTCACATTTATAACCAATCACAGGACTTGTGGTGTTCACTTCTCTATCAAAAGTTGGGTGCACCTCGAACTTTGACCCAGCCGGAAGGTATTTGGTTTAGTACTACCTTTAGCTGGCTTGGCATGTTTTAATGGCGGGTCTCCTTTAGGGATCGAAATTTCTTTTTCAGTCGCATCATCTTCCATATTTTCTTCATCAGAACTATGATCCTTACCGTCACTTGTGTATTCCACATCAGAATCCCATTCATCACTACTTCTACTGTCTTTGCAACTACACTGAGAATATCTCTTGTTACACACATCACACTTCAACTTTTCACAAAACTGTTTTATATGGCCAGTTTGTTTACAAAAAAATGCACACAATATCTGGACAAAACTTCATGACATGTGAATTCGATAAACCGTTCCAGCATACTTTTGTTTGAACACCGTGTATTACTAGAAAAAAAACATGGGTCCTTCTGCAGTATCAAAGTTCAGTTACATATGCTGGTAAATGCATAAAGGACACCACCACTCTGTTATAAAACACATGTTACTTTTAAAATTATCTCCATCAAACGAAAAACCATCGACAACCAACCTTACATTATCTTCATAATCAAACGTCATATCCAGAATGTTAGCATACTTGGGAACAATCGCCAAAACTGTATTCTCACCAGTAATTTCTTCCAAAGCGTTGTAAATATCACCAATCTTGCGTTTTATATTATCCAACACATCAATAGAAACTACATTCCTTCTTGTACATTGCATCCAAAAAGGGCCTCTTGTCTCCACCGATGACCGAAGTCGACATCACAAAAGTCAGATTTTTTAAATTGCCAAGCAGTAGCAAAACCAATATATTACTTCACATTTCACATGTTTTGAGAAAAACTAGAAATAGTATCTATATTTTATAATGCCCCGTCGGGATGAAAATAGTAAAAAAAAAAAACATCAGTAGGAGAAAATATGGTATATACATATACATATACATTTTAGCTGGTTTTCTAAACTACGCAACTTTTTTCTAGACCTAAATGCCCGAACAAATTTTGCCTAAGAATACAGTAAAGTACACTTATAACGAACTGATCGTAAGTCCCGTTTTATCTCCCTATACTTTAATAACCAACTTATGCAAATGTGTATAACGAACTAAATGCTATAACGAACTACCACGAACCTTTTCGGTTCGTTATAAGATAGCCCGAGTACTTTGATTGTAAGAGAGCAAGACGGACATTTGAACATAAATACGCTGTCATTACAGTCGGAGACCAAATACGTCAACTACATTTACATCGTTGGGTTTCTCTCTGTAGTGTGTGTATTAGTGATTAATATATGATTTTTTTTTAATCAAGGAACTCGAAAATGGTCGATGTAAATGTATTTGACGTCAAACGTAGGATTGTTGTGGTATTAGAGCGGAAATCTTTGACTACTTTTTAATGGTCGGCGATTGCCAAAAAATTACATAGCTTTGTCTCTGACTGAAATGAGAGCGTATTTATGTCCAAATGTCCGTCTAGCTCTCTTACAGTCAAGAGTAATCGGGCTAGTTGTAAGAGTAGGCCTACTTTGCTGTATATACAATTTAATGTACATGTAATTATTGAACCAGTGACGTAGTCGTCATATCCCACGTGTAAGTTGTTATATACATATTTTGGAATACTGTTATATCATGACTGTGTACCCGTAAATTCGAAGAATAAGAAAAAAGAAACTTCGTTATTTTTTATCTAAAGCTATTGGCTTAAAATGTCGGCAAAACCGTTTAGGTCTAGAAACATTATGTGTTTTTCCGGAAACATGCTGGAAAACAAATGAAATGGAGAATGTCGGGGTTTTTTTGTTTGTAAACCGGCCCTTTCCTTTCAACTTATTTTCGTGCTTATATCCAATTAAGGTTCAAGCACGCTCTCCTGGACACACACCTCAGTTATCTGGGCTGTCTGTAAAGGACAGTAAGTTAGGGGTTAGTTCGTCAGTGTTTAGTGAGAGAGAAGAGGGTGTAGTGGCCTTACACCTACCCATTGAGTCGTTAAAACTCGCTCTGGGTGGGAGACGGTACCAGGCTGCGAACCCTGTACCTACCAGCCTTATGTCCGATGGCTTAACCACGACGCCACCGAAGCCGGTAACCGGCACTAACATTGTCCTAACCCCACCAAAGTGACTTTTGACGGCTCAGTCGAGATGTATACTGAATAATAAAAGAAACGCAAATATTTTAATTTATTATATACATAGCAATGAAATATATAGATCTACAGAAACCATAGAAGTATTTTAGTTACAGTCAAAATATAGTAATCGTATGTACTTTTTTGTAAACGTTCGTGATTAAATTATCTCCCTTTGTCCTGTTTTTTCGTATTTAAGTTTGATGATTACCAATACACCTGATCGTATTTGAAAAAAAAAATGTAATTTAAAGAACTGTACCTACAAGAAAGGGATATGAAGTGCAATTACGATAAAATAACTAAAACGTATTGAATACGAAGCTAAATAATGATGACACAATGTCTTGTCTTGTAAGTTAACATTTAACGGCGTTCGATTCGTTTTGTTTTTGTGGGGGGTTTTGAGGATCGCTTTGTCAGGTATGTTTGCACAGCAGTATTATTAAATAAATGTTAATTTAATAATTAAATAAATATAATTTTTATTTTAATTTTTTTTAAAAGTCTATGGCCGTGTCAATTGTGGTTTTTTAAATCCATCGGAAGAAATATATCATGGTTTTACATGTTTTCGATAGGAAAAGCGAAAAAGTCTTAACAAAAAGAAAAATATATTGTCAAAAATTAAGAAAATTTGTGAAAATATGCTTTTCACACATCACTCATAAAAATTGTATTCGAAAAAAAACATGAAATAGCCTCTATATATTCGTTTTCATGATAAAATGAATTACGCAAATAGACTTAGTGTTTTCCCTAGCTTGTTTTAGCATGGTGCGGCACTGTGACGGTACATGCTCTTAATTTGTTTTCGCCTGTGGCGATATTAATTGTGTTAGAGGGCCGTGTGCAGTTCCAATATGCACTTAAGCCCAGGTGGACACTTTGTTACGTAATACCTCCGCTGCGCGACGGTGGTCGAGCTGTTCCAATACACAACCAGCGCAGGTGTGGAGGCCATGTGGCCAGTAGTTACGTAATAACTCCGGTAGTGCTGTTTATGACCAGGGGATTGCTCGCGGAATGGCGACAGCCAGTCTGGGCGATCTAAGAAAAATATGCCGGCGTGGTCTCTGTGGAAATATCACTTGATAGGGGGAGGACCGCGATGTACCCCCAGGCGATATTCTGATTTTATGATAAATAGGTAGGGTTTTAGAGATATCGGGGAGAAACATAGGAAGGCTGCAGGGGAAACGGACGTCGTCCACTGAACTAAATATATAAGTTCAGTTCGGGCGTGGTAAATATATTTTTCTGCTCTGTGTATAACCTTGATGTGATTGGTGTGACTTTGAATATTTTAATACTGTAATATACCAATATTATTTAGACGGTGCTGCCGGTCATTCTGACGCAGTATACTGTAGGCTCACTGTTCTAAGTAATTATTAAAGCTTAGCCAGTCATCCTAGAGGACCTAGGTAAACTGTAGGTTATTGTCTTTATTGTGATAGGTACCAGTATTAAGTCTGTATTACAAGGTTACTGAATGAGTAGTAAGGGTTAATTAAAAATTAACCAGTTAGGAATAGAGTTGTAATTCCTTTATTAATTAAGTTCTCCTGGAAGCGTTTCTCAATTATCACACGGGTGGGTGTTGTGTCACGGTGAAGTGATTAGCATATTGTGTAAACTAGACACCTAGAGATTAACTAATTAAGTGATCAGTTCTGGGTTGTTATTATTTGTTGTTGTTAATTAACTACTGCGGCAGTACATTTGTCAGCGTAGGTTAATACAGATTCCAAAGTGTATTGTGTTTTTGTTGTGTTTTCTAGTGAACTAAACGTGCTATAATAATATATACTTTATATAAGATCTTATCTCTGATCATACCTAGACGAGCCAGCGGGTATAACTGCCTGTTACAGAGAGATCTAATAGATATACAGTTAGGAGAGATATTTGGACAATCGTGTTTCATTCAGTTACGGGTATTATAGGATCCCCGTGACAGGAACCATGCCTCAGTAGTCCAGTGCCATCTTGCCTTAATCAGCATCATGCTGCCCTGAGATTAAAGAAGCCTTTTTCAGTAATGAATTCTAAAATTGCCTTTATAAAACACCAAAAAAGGTATTATTAATTAATAAAATATGCCTTTTATATATTTTGCCATTCATTTATTAAAGCAAACATAAATTACATTCATGTTTATTTCAATTAATTTTTGTGCCCCAAAAATGGTGAAAATGCCCCAAAAGTGTTTGGTCTACCCAATCTGATTAAAATTAGCTCTACTGGGTCTACCAGTAGATCTAACAGCATTGCGTGGACTCCCATGTCCAGGTGACATTTCATCTACAAATAAGAATGTTAATATCGACCAATTACACTTCGCCTTTTATAGCGTTATTCGGGAGCATTCAAATTCTAAAAATATCGGACGAGACTATTTATGCAATAGGCGAACTTGTTGGTCTATTTCAACATTGAAAAGTGCAGTAATAAACTCTGGATTGTATACTAGTATAAACAGATTTTATGGCTATACCATATAGGGTGGTTTTTTCGTCTTCAAAAGAATTTTATATAAAATTTTATATTGAAATTAGTTTCCGGCATACTTCGTAATTCACCCGAATCATTTCGTATACCCTCGGCAGAATCCCGAATGTTTTCAAATTCTTTTCAAATCACTCATTCCCAGTCTGGAGCTCCACGCGGTAAGACGTGTTCGTTTCGCTTGTGCACACTGCACGTGCTTTCGTGTGCTCGACTTGGGGGTCCTTCATTTCGTTGTTTTTGTCAGCGAAATGAAGTTTTCTACTGGGATGTATGCGGCCATTGGAACAGATTGAACGCTGGAACGCTTCTCGTTTCGACAGTCTGCACCACCAGGTTGGATTCTTTTTCAGCGAGATTCCTCGCCTCCACGTTTTTCTCAGTCTGACTATGTTGACTTGTTTTTTCGTGACTCGTATGACGGCCATTCTGCAGAACGCCACGGTTGTTCGCGTTTAGTCTCTACATGTCCGAGCCTGTCCTAGCAGCACTGGAAGATTGACCGCCCCACTCTAAGAAGAAATAGGAAGCGGGGTCGGCCCCTACTACTCTTTTTCTAGACTTTACATTGTTTTATAGTGATACCATCTCGTATCCTCCGGAGTCGGGCCCGTCCGCACCACTATACCAACCCATGACGACCGGACTATACCCTAGTCTGATACTCTACTCGTTCAGACGGATCCGGCTTCTCAAGATCTGTATTTCAGCACAGCACTACACCTTCAACGTCTATCGACTGTCAATCTAGGGGTTTTCTTGACGGGATGCAACCCATCTCGTCCCTTTAAGCTGTGCACCCAAACGGCCTTAACGAGGCCACTCGCGTGGACATATCGATCGGACTTTAAACGTTTAGATCTGCGTTCAAAATTTTATGTCGAAATTACTTCTTTTTTTTGTAATATTATTAAATAGTCCGATCCTCTCTTCTTTCTCTTATTTAATTTTGGACTGTCCTTCTAAAATGCTCCAAATTATATAAATATTCGGCCGAGCAGTCAATTCTTTTTTCTTTTTGGCTTGTAACCTTTTTCTTTTTTTTCTTTAATTTATTAACTTTTTTACTAATTGCTATTTTAAAAATTCTGCCCATTTCCCCCCCCCCCCCCCCCCCCCCCCTCCATCCCGAGTCAGGCCACCGATCTTATCGGAGGTCGGACTCGGGATGGGCGTGTTCGAAACCCTAGTGGTATATGGGCACGTTAAACTAGTTATCATCATCATCATCATCAAATCACTGGCATGATTTTGCAAGTAAGGTTTTGATTGGTCGAATGAAAGGTCAACTGGACATGAGCTCCAACGGGCTGCTGTTAGATCCACATGTAATAGTGGAGCTAATTTTAAATAGATTGTGGTCTACTATGCCTTGCCAAATTTCTAGGGAAATCACTAAGACTGTCAAAATGGTCCTAAACTGTCCACAAGACATTGATAATTATAATGACCGGCCTCGGCGGCGTCGTGGTTAGGTCATCGGTCTACAGGCTGGTAGGTACTAGGTTAGGATCCCAGTCGAGGCATGGGCTTTTTAAATGATCACACTGAGAGAGATGAAGGGAGACAGACAGACGTACACCGAGAGAGAGAGAGAGAGAGAGAGAGAGAGAGAGAGAGAGAGAGAGAGAGAGAGAGAGAGAGAGAGAGATAGAGATCCCATTGCCACCAAAATGCAACAAGGTTTTCTTTAATAAACACTTTCTTGAACGTTACACACTGGTTGGGGTGGGTAAAACTCGAGTCCATGGAGGGCGACTGATCGCACCTCTGCCAAACGATCTATCACTATATTACACACCGTACAGGGACTCTACGAATGGATTTATGAAGAAAAGGAGGGAAAACCACTTATGTGTTGGTAGCGGGTATCTATTTCTCATTACAGCCAGTGTTTAACAACTGGTCTATGGTGTGGTATACACTATCCTGTCTGTGGGACAAAACCATGATAAACAAATATTTGTTTTAGATATTTAAAAATACCTCTTTTACAAACCATGATAAAATCATGACAAAACCATAATAAACAAAAAAAAATTCACATATTTAAAAATATCTTTGTCACAAACCATAATAAAATCATGACAAAACCATGATAAACAAATATATTTTCACATATTTAAAAATACCTTTGTCACAAACCATTATAAAATCATGACAAAACCATGATAACATCATGACAAAATCATGACAAATATTACCTCAAACTCTTTCCTGCCTTGGACGGAGGAGCCGGCATGGGTCAACACCTGCGCCTATGACAGGCGTGCACTACAACAGCTTGCTTTGAATGTGCACGTTAAGCCTAATGACCTGACCTGACCTGACCTGACCTGTTACATTGTCATGGTTTCTTTTGTTAAAAGTTTAAGTGTATTCGCATCAAAGGCCCCACGATTAAAACTGTATGGATACACTTAGCTCGAGCACTCTTGATGATCACAGATGTTTGTTTTGTTTAACGACACCACTGGAGCACATCGATTAATCAGAGGAAACCCGCTACGTTTTTTCTAATGCAGCAAGGGATCTTTTATATGCACTTTCCCACAGACAGGAAAACACATACCACAGCCTTTGTCCAGTTGTGGTGCACTGGTTGGAACGAGAAAAAAAACAATCAGCTGAATGGATCCATCGCGGTGGTTCGATCCTGCGACGCAAGCACCTCAAGCGAGTACTCAACCGATTGAGCTAACTCCCCCTCCCCCCACTCCGACGATAGAAGGGCATTTGAACCGTTATCAACACGTAAGAGAGTGTTAAGAAGTGTCCAAATGTCCATCTAGCTGTCTAAACTTATCGTCATACTACTCGGGCTAGGCCCAGTCAATGGACCCATTGGGTTATTTCTCGCTCCAGCCAGTGCACCACGACTGGTATATCAAAGGCCGTGGTATGTAGTATCCTGTCTGTGGGATGGTGGTTATAAAAGATCCCTTGCTGCTAATCGAAAAGAGTAGCTCATGAAGTGGCGACAGCGGGTTTCCTCTCTATATGTCTGTGTGGTCCTTAACCATATGTCCGACGCCATATAACCGTAATTAAAATGTGTTGAGTGCGTCGTTAAATAAAACCCTTCCTTCCTCGAAGACAACCCTATATACATGCAGCTGTTCGTTTGTAATGTAATACAAGTATGAATACATGTTGCTGTGCATTTAGTCGTTGTCCGTGTCACACGGCTGGGTCCATGTTACATTGTCCCTATCAATAGTTCAGGGGCATGTTCAGTCAACCGCTTGTCGCTAGCAAGCCGGATTTCTACGCTACACAGTAAACTGAATTACCACTACGAGAATCAGTAGTTCGCGAACGTTTGCGAAACGTTTACTGAATAAACTTGATGCTGGGTAGCTAGCGAAGTTTAAAAATAACATTTGAAACAAGCACCGACGTTTTATAATATTCATTTGTTACGGTTTCATGCGTGAAACCTTTTTTCTGTGGAAGCAGTAAAAGTGAAATTGTGACGAAAACAGCGCACCAATCATGAGGATTTTGAACAGTCGTATTCTAATCGTTCTTACGTTGACAACTTTGGCCATACTTCTTGTTGTTTCCACTTGGTTAAACGAAACAGTCGTGATACAATACAGCGAAAAGGTGGGTTACAGATATATTTGCCCTGACGTGGCTACAAGTTTATATCGGGGGATGGATGGGTAGCTAGGGGTGGGACAAGGGATCCATGCCCCCCCCCCCCATTCAAACCTTTTTTGTTTTGTTTTCACTATATTAAATTGTATAAAAATCATACATATATAGTGACTAATAGTGTGGGTTCCCCCCCTCCAGTATAAAATCGTGGCTATGCCTGTGATAGCCAATATCCTAGTTTTGGATGAACAAAACAGCCGTATATTTTCACTGGTTGGGCTAGAAATTTATATTTGGGATGGGTGGGTACACCAGTACCATAGAAAATAATCATTTTGTTTAACGACACCACTGGAGCACACTGATTAATTGATCATCGGCTATTGAATGTCAGACATTTGGTAATTCTGCCACGTAGCCATCAGAGGAAACCCGCTACATTTTTTCCTGATGTAACAAAGGATCTTTTATATGCACCATCCCACAGACAGGACATCACATACCACTGCCTTTGATATACCAGCGGGCAGTTCCATAGAAAGTGTTCTTAGGATTATAAAACAGGCCAATATATAAGGCTGTGGGGAAATGAAGTGAGTAGACTGGTCATAACCTAATCGCCGTGCCTAGTGCCCACCACCCAACCACCTCACCCCGTCTATGGCGACGCCAATGCATAGTTGCTTAGTTATTAACTAGTGTAAAGATTTGTTAAACCTTAGGTTTTTTTTGTACTCTTCTATATCTGCGCTGCAAAAAAAAAATCACTCCTTTTTTATTATTGTTTTTAAGTTATAACTGTGCAGTCTGTATACAGCTGGTGGTTCTAGTTCGCGTTCTACAAAAGTGTCAAAAATCGAAAAACCCCAGCTGTGACATTGATTTGTTGTGGAAATACTATTATCCATAGTCCATTTTTTTGTCATACTGGTTGAAGCCAGCAATTTTATCCGTGGTATAATATATTATATTGATTGAAAAAAAGTTTGTTTTGTTTAACGACACCACTAGAGCACATTGATTTATTAAACATCGGCTATTGGATGTCAAACAGTTGGTAATTCTGGCATATAGTCTTAGAGAGGAAACCCGCGGGGTGGTGGAGAAAATAAAAAAGGATATAATGGTTATTTATATAGTCAGTGTATGTGTGCAACCGCGAACACGTGCGTGTGCGTACGCGTGTTTACCTTTTGTGAATACTTGCGTTTGAAGCAATGCCTTTTTGCACTCCAGCTTCGACGCCTAAATTAAAGGTTCACCCTGAAGGTTGCAAGTATTTGAGTTGAGTGTTTTTATACATGTATTTGTGATAGATAATTACAAAATAATTGATCCACCAAACACTTTTTTGTCATACTGTTTATTTTCATTTTAATGTGATGCTGTTCAGCGTAAACAGTGGTTTCCTCGGGAAATCTTGGCAAATATATATAAAGTACACAAACAATATTCAACGCTTTTCCATTAAAATGACAGCCAGTTCTTGCAATTAAAATTCAAAGTGTGACGTCACGCGTTAACATATTGGTGATCTTTTTGATAGTTTTAATTGTAATTATTTGGGTGTAGTTTTTGCAGGCATAATAATTTTATAAGAAAAAAAGAACAAATATTTTTGGTCTTTAGGTAGTTTTGAAACGGCCTCTTTAAACTAATAACCGTTATCCGTGACCAGTGTTTGCTTTTGACTTGTACAGGAATGTGACTGCGGTAATAAAAACGGACCCAGCGCGACACACGGTGTACCTGTACTACGAAATCCTAACCAGACCATGTTAACGGAACAGACGTTACAATCCTCAAATCTAAGTACAAAAAAGACGTGGTCGGAGATAGCAGAAGAATACCACACGTGAGTACTGAAATGCTTAAATAATATTATACCCACCCCCACAACCACAACCACCCCACACCCACCCCTAAATGTGGAGGGCAGAACCGGCCTTGCTGGTGTAGTGATTTAGTCATTGAATTTAAAGATACTATAGGTACTAAGTTAGCATCCTAGTACCAGTTTCCATCCGATATGTATTTTTGTGCTGGGGTGTCGTTAAACATTCATTCATTCATTCATTCGTTCATCTATTCGTTCATTCATCCATCCGTCCACCCATCCATCCATTCATTCATGCATTCATTCATTCGATTCATTTATTCATTCATTCATTCATCCATCCATCCATCCATTCATCCATCCATCCATTCATTCATTCATTCATTCATTCATTCCACAAGGGCGGACCCAGTAAATATTTTCGGCAGCGAATCAAGGGCAAAAGGGAATATGGATTGTTATACATGTAAGGGCATCTTTCTGAGTTTGACCGGCGTCGTGGTAGGCCATCGGTCTACAGGCTGGTAGGTACTGGGTTCGGATCCCAGTCGAGACATGGGATTTTTAATCCATATACCGACTCCAATCCCTGAGTGAGTGCTCCGCAAGGCTCAATGGGTATAGTGTAAATCACTTGCACCGACCAGTGATCCATAACTGGTTCAACAAAGGCCATGGTTTGTGCTATCCTACCTGTAGGAAGCGCAAATAAAAGATCCCTTGCTGCTAATCGGAAGAGTAGCCCATGTAGTGGCGACAGCGGGTTTCCTCTCAAAATCTGTGTGGTCCTTAACCATATGTCTGACGCCATATAACCATAAATAAAATGTGTTGAGTGCGTCGTTAAATAAGACATTTCTTTCTTTCTGAGTTTGATAATATCGGTATTTTATATTGGCTAAATTTTATAACTTCCTAGTTTATTTTCTTAATATTATATCTTGATATGTATTTTATGCCAATCCCCACTGTAGAGTAAATTGGCAAAAGGAAATTAATTGGGAGTTGTAGTTAAGTTGTACTAATTAGTTAAAGGGGTAAATTATTGCTTATTTGGGCTTTGCACAAGGGTTATCCTTTAAATACATGTTTACCTTTAGTTGTTAATAATGACTGTTTAGATAGCTGTGTTCGTCGCGGCTCACAATTTAATATGATGTATCATAACCTTATCTACTGCATTACTGCTAAACAGCTATATAGGGTTGCAAACAAATTTGTACATGGATAACAACAAATTTTGCGGGTACAATGATGGAAATTCATGGTAAAAAGGTCTCAGGTCAACACATTTTGCCCGAATATCTCTATCATTTTTGCCCCAATTTGAAGATTTGCTCCAGCACAAGGGAGCAGTTCGATTAGCCCCCCCCCCCCCCTTGCCATCTACCCCCGTCTCTTACGCTTATGGTAACGTGTATTTGCGTCAAGTCTGTAGGGCTATTTTGCGTTTTCACACATTTTCGTGTTACACTGAAGTACAGTTATGGTAAGAGAATGGCTGATTTGGATGTTACAATAAAACCATTCAAGGTTGCATCTTGACAGCAGTGTGCTTTATGTGGGAAGACAACTTGAGAACTCTATAAGATTTCGTTTCACAAGACCGATCCGGCACTAATGATAGGTCGCGCAATTCATACTTAACTTTATTGATATTTTATTGTTTTAACACATAATATTTATATCGACACATGGAAACATTTTTCCATATAAAAGTCTACGTTGGAACCAAAAAACAAATATCGACACAAACGTAATGCCGACTCAAACGTATCGACTCAACCGAGAAAAAAACATAATAGTTTATACCCATTTTGGCCGGGACCGGCCATTCATATCGACACAAGCGATATATCGACTCAAGTAAGTTCGACACAACGGTTCACACATACACACACACACACACACACACACACACACACACACACACACACACACACATACAATAAACAGTTACATAAATATCGTATTTTGCCATGCTACCTTTATGACATGAATACCTCAAAATGTGTTATGTCACAACAACACTTTTGACATCAAACATCGCTTTAGCAGCTGCAAGCTTGCGGTAATCACGATTGGTGCAATACATTCTAATTTCAAAACGACAAATAACTTACCTCGATACGTTGGTATTTTGTTTATCTCTGGCGAAGATCGCAATATCCAGTGTACGGTAATACACAGTGAGGAATTACAGTCCGATCTATACGTCCCCGTGTAGCCTTGTTAAGGCGTTAGGGTGATACACAGGAACCCTTCTAGAGTGATGTTATCCACTCTCATGCGGTCAAGTACTGGAGGTGATGTTTCTACAGCGGATCAGCGGGTAAGTGGTGAAGAAGGCAGACTTCATCATTTGGGGTTAAATCCAATATGGCCGCCAACATTATAGTTTAGTATATTTTACCTTTTACGTTTGGTTCCACATCACTAATTATGAATCGATTTAAGCACAAATGGTCTCAAATTTGTAACTGTTTCACTATGGCAATGTATGGTGAAGTCGATTCGTTTAACCAGGATGTCGAATCTTAGACAGCGTACACCGAACGCCTATCGGCCTACTTTGAAAATGATAATTTCACGGACGCGTCTAAACAACGAGCTATAATTTTGAGCGTTATTGAACTAAACACAATGCTTTCATTCACTTCAACCCATTTTCGTGCTTATATCAAATTAAGGTTCAAGCACGTTATTATAGGCACACACCTCACTATCTGGGCTGTCTGTTTGTCCAGGACAGTGGGTTAGTTGTTAGTGGTTAGCGAAAGAAAAGTCGGTGCAGTGGTCTTACATCTACCCACTGAGTCGTTAAAACTCTGGGTGGGAGCCGATACCGGGCTGCGAACCCAGTACCTACCAGTCTTATATCCGATAGCTTAACCACGACGCCACCGAGGCCGGTATAAATCTCGTTTCCCAACGTAAAGGGAAAGGAATCATGATCTCTCGAACGAGTTCACATTTCGTCTCTTTTTGTCAAAGTTCATGGTCACTTGGTTACCGAAAAATAGAAATTACATACTTCATTTCTCATCCAATATTCACGAAACTTCACATATAGGAATAAGATCATGAAACTTCACATGTAGGAATAAGATCACGGAACTTCACATGTAGGAATAAGATCACGGAACTTCACATATAGGAATAAGATCAAGATCACGGAACTTCACATATAGGAATAAGATCATGAAACTTCACATATAGGAATAAGATCACGAAACTCCGATGGGATGTGCAGCGTTTCCGATTCCTTGTTATTTTTATTTTTAGGTACGTGAACACCGTGCAAGTAAAATGCAACAACATCGTTAGAATGGGCAAGGCCGATGACGGCGGCTGGGACATCTGCGATGACGAACAATACAGACCGAAGCAGCCATGTTTGATATATTCTTTCGGGCGAGTACAGAATAATGGTCTTTCTTGCCAGGGGCGGACCTAGGAAACATTTTATGGAGGGGACTAAGAGCAAAGGGGCACCTGGAGAAACTCCCTGAAAAGGGCACCTCAATAAAAATTGTTAATAAATTGTTGAAAAGGGGGCACTTTAACTATTTATGGGGAGGGACAGGGGACGTTCAGCGTAAATAGCTGTTTAGTAGTTTGGTTTGAGGCCATTGTCTGGACAATATTGTTGTTGTGTACGTGACTAAGAACAGAATGGATACAGGCTATAAACTGGACTGATTCGGTGACAAGGGAAAACAAACGATAACAAACCCCACAAAAAAACCAACAACAAAAATAACAGGGCCGTACCCTGACCAAAATCCATGGGGGGGCACTAAATTTTATAAATTAATTTAACATCAAGTTATGGTAAGATATGCAATATTTATTGTGTACCAAGCAAATAAGAAAGTTCACAATCATGTGTCGTCGACTTCAATCAAAGCGCTCGTGAACGTTAGGGACCGTCTCAAAATTTCATCACTTCTCTCTAACCGAATAACCCGCGGAAGGGGAGAGAGGTGAGGAGGGGGGGAGGGGAGGGGGTAAAACGCCCATGCAAATAAAAAGTCGAAAAAGGAAGTGTCCAAAAGTTCTTTTTTTTTTTTTTTTTACTGGTTTTTTTTTAATTTATTATTTATTTATAAAGTGAAATTCTAAACCTGTTTTTCTATCTTTTAATATATTTTACTAATGCAAAATACAAGTAAAACTGCTGTTTTAATAAACTCGTGTGCGTTTTCAATCAACGAATAACGTCCACTGTCAACATACATCGCTCACATTTTGACGCCATTTTCCTATATATTAGTTCTGGAAGCGGTCAGCCAAACGGCAGGTTAACAGAGAAATGGCGTCAAAATCTGAGCCTTGCGTGTGGATAGAGGACGATATTCGTTGATAGAAAAAAAACTGCACGAATTTTTTTAAACTGCAGTCTTGCTTATATTTTGTTTTAGTAAAACATATTAAAATATAGAAAAACAGACAAAGCACCTTTAACAAACATTTTCACGAACTACACGTAAACTAGTCTCGACTATTATACGTAAATGTCCCGTTTCCGATTTGTTTCAAGATTTGCCGAGTCTGTCATTTAAGATACACCTTGTCAGTTTCGTCCTACAAGTGTTGTGGCACAAAACATTTCAACACCTGCTTTTTCCCTGACTAAATTAGTTTGGATGGGGCAGGGGGTGTTGAAAAGTATTAGAGGGTTATTCCTTTAAGGAGAAGTGATGACATTTTTAGACAGTCCCTTAGCGTTCGTGAACACGTGTCGGTGAACGCAGCTTTGACAACACATGCCTTGCTGCAAATTATGTGCACACATTTTGTTTCTGGAAACGATTCTGTAGGAATACAGCTATATTAACTCACCTCATTACAACAACAAAAAAACACACACAAAAACCCAACACTTTTATATTATTTTATAATAGTAGGGACAGTAGTAGTAGGGTCTATTAAGATGATTAGGCAATATACAATCAGCATTAATTTTATTATTCAACTGAACACATCGTGTCCGTGACATCGATTGTGTCAACATTAATGCAAATGGTAATTTTTCAAGACTTGACAGCAACTTACCTTGTTGATTTGTGAAAAAAAGACGATACACTTTGCTGTGTGTATCTCTTTGCCTTCTTAGCGCTAGGCGCATCAGAAATTGGAGAATTGGACATTGCCATTTTAGATTTTGTATTCTCGAAATATCAAACTATTAGGGTTTCCGTTATGCATTTCCTGTTCTATTTTTAGCGCGTTGGTCTCGATATACAGTATTATTATTTAATATGGACGGTCAGAGACCTGTAGCCGTATAACATATTATAACCTCTAGAATATTACCTGAGCGTATGACATACAAAATACAGGGAATTAAACACTATACAAATTAAACCCTGACATTTCTATGCTATTACTGGAGATATATATAAAAAAAAAAAAGGACAAGATTCTCAGGGGGTGGGAAGCTGCCCCCCCCCCCCTGCCCCCCCGGAGGGTACGGCCCTGAATAAAAACAAAACAAAAACCTATCAACGCGTCAATCGCTGGAAAACGATACGTCACGATTAATCCAGATACCGACTCCAAACCCTGAGTGAGTGCTCCGCAAGGCTCAATGGGTAGGTGTAAACCACTTGCACCGACCAGTGATCCATAACTGCTTCAACAAAGGCCATGCTTTGTGCTATCCTGCCTGTGGGAAGCGCAAATAAAATATCCCTTGCTGCCTGTCGTAAAAGAGTAGCCTATGTGGCGACAGCGGGTTTCCTCTAAAACAAAACAGCGTCAGAATGACCATATGTTTGACGTCCAATAGCCGGTGATAAGATAAAAAAAAATCAATGTGCTCTAGTGGCGTCGTTAAATAAAACAAACTTTACTCTTTTACTTTACGATCTAGCCCGTAACTAGGGCGGGTGGGTGGTGGATTGGGAAAAGAGAGTCCCTCTCCAAGGGGGAACATAATGCGGAATATACATATAAAAGGTCAGGTCTCTTGTAAAGATGAAGCTATTAAGAATAGCAAAATTAATATTCTGTTATGACATTTAGTATGTCCAAATAACATAGGGTCGATCCATTTCAAATCAGCAAATATTTAGGATCGCCCACGCACTTCAGTCTCAGATTCACTTGAAATTTGTATCAAATATGTTTCAGTCATCCACATTAATAAATCCGAAATTTGGGCTCTTTATTCCAAGTCAGTTTTTTAAAATGTTGCTAACCATTGTAGTAGGTGTTATATTCAGCTCGAAAATGGCCATTATCATTTCTGTGCTATATTTCAAGTCCTATTATCTCAGGAAATAATGTACATAGAACCATGAACGTATTAAGACGGTTATGAAGTTCTGATGTATAGTAGACTGGTAGTTTGCAGTAGTTTTACTGAATACTTAGAGACAACTGAAGAATCTTTAAAATGTCATTTTATCTTACTAGCAACTAATTTTCAACTAATTAGTTGTTGTTGTTGTTTTTGTTGTTTTGTTACTTTGGTTTTCTTTGTGTGTATGGGTTTTTTTTGGGGGGGTTGGTTGAGGGTTTTTTTGGTGGGGGTTGGTAAAGTTCACCCCAATGATTCGAGAATGCTAAAATCATGCGTAATTTTGCGTGTATGGATAATGAATTTTGGTACACATAAACTACATACCATTAGCTATAAAATGGGGCACGTTTCGGGATTTTAATAATATACCAACATTGTTTCGGGTGTTTTTTCATTGAAAAGACCCCTGAAACAATATTTCCGAATTCAGAAGGATAGTGTTTCTTAATTAATTAACACTGTTGTAATATTTAATATTTATACAGCAATTGGGATGGATTTGACAGGGAAAAAAGATAAATGTGTGTAGACCTAATGCATATGACGTGGGGGTTTTTTCAAATAAAATGGAATTTTAAAGATTTTTCCATTGTTTCAAGGCATTTAGTATGACTTCTCAAAAATACCAGACACTTATATTCTTCTTAGTGCTCATACAAAATATTAGGAAATTCATCTTCAGTATCTTTATCACAAATTAAACATAATCTATTTGCTCTGTCAGTATTATTGTATCTGCCAGTTTCAATAGCTAGATTGTGTGATGACAGGCGGTATCTTGTTATGGCTTTCCTAAATCGCTCTGGGATGTATTTAGACAAGTAATATTGTAAAGCATAAATATCAATATAATGTAAGTAGTGTGTGAATTTTAGTGGAATCTGATATTTGAACTCCAATGGCTTGTTGGGATTGGTCTGTTATTCTGTTTAATGAGTGTTACATGTATTGGGTCTAGCTGTTGGTGGGTCCATAAATCACCAAATCCTAACATATTTAGTTCGTGTTTTATTTGATATGCCCAGTTGTTTTTATTTTTATTTTCAGCACAATCGTACAAATATAAATAACAATTTCTGAGAATGCAATTATCTGTGTTCAGAAGCTTAGGCCAGCACTTTATCATGTTAAATACTCTATTAGTGCGTAATGGAAGGCGGCCGAGTTCAGCATACACCACAGAATTATTAGTAGATCGTTTAACCCTTAGCATTCTTTTACAAAAATTAAGATGTACTCTTTCAACAATATCTCCTATATGAGATCCCTAAACTTTTGAAGCATAACATACAATACATGTGATATAACAGTCAAACAATGATAACAATGTTTCAATATTCAAAGGTTTTGTTTTAGAATGCAAGGCAAATAAAGCTTTTCTGCCTTGGTCTGCTAAGTGTTTCAATGCAACTGTGAATTTACTATTATTATGCAAAATAAATCCTAAATACGAAAAACTATCAACCAATTCTAATATTTTACCGTTATAAATCCATTTCTCTGAACTACTAATTATCCCACCATTCCTGAAAATCATGATCTTAGTTTTAGTAATATTAACTTCCATTCCCCATTCATTTGAATAATCAAATAAACTGTCTAACATATGTTGCAGGCCTTGCACTGACTCCGACAAAAGCACCAAATCATCGGCATACATCATAGAAAAAGACTAATATTTTTACATTCAACTGGCACACATCTCTTCTCAATAAAATTCATTTTAAAATCGTTAACATATAATGCAAACAGGATGGGAGATAATACTTCGCCTTGCATTAAACCCAAGTTGTTAATAAAATATTCTGAACGGAAGCCATCAATACGAATACAACTCTGAACATTAAGATATTAAATAACTGATAACAGTTTTCCCTTAATACCAACGTTTGACAGTTTGCACCATAATTTCTGGCGGTCGATAAAGTCGAATGCTTTTTTTAAATCAATAAATGCACAGTATAATCTTTTCTTTGCAGACAGAGATTGCGTAATAATGGAATGTAGCGCGAAAATGGCGTCTACTGTACTACGTCCTGGCTGAAAACCAAACTGTGCATCACTGATAATATTATAAGTGGATGACTACACAAGCAGTCTTTGATTTAATATATTTGTAAACAATTTCCCTAGGCAACTCAAAAGGCTAATTCCACGATAATTATTAGGATCGAATTGATCTCTTTTCTTAAAAATAGGAATAATTATAGCTTTAGACCAGCCTTCTGGGAAATATCCAGTACTTAAAATAAAATTAAAGATTTTATATAACATGGGTAGAAAGTATATTTTACATTCAATGAAATATTCGTTGATAATTCGATCCGGTCCATGAGCTTTATCACGTTTCAGATTCTCTATGGCTGTTTCAATTTCTGTTATAGAAATATTTTTATTCTTCAAAAATACAATCATCATTGGTCTTAAAAGTTTCAGTATTATTAACATTTTCCCGTTCTTCAGTACAGGCTATTGATTTAAAATGTTCAAAGAAAATGTTCAGTGGTGTAACACTATTTAACTTTTTCCGTTTTGAAAATTTGGCATAGAATTGTTTGAGATTGTTGCGTTTCAGCAAGTCTAGCATATCCCCCTCTGTATGAATATACTTCCTTCGGCGTATACGCTCCAGTAGCTTGTACATTTTCTTCTTCACTCGTAGATTTATATGATTCTCTGTAGTTTTATCTTTATTAAACTGCTTAAGGGCAATAATGTAAACTAAATAACTTGTTTTTAATGTGTCGTCAAACCAGAGTTTGTCGTCGTGCAATCTAATTAAAATTAGCTCCACTATTACATGTGGATCTAACACCAGCCAGTTGGAGCTCATGTCCACCAATCAAAACCTTACTTGCAGAATCCTGCCAGTGATTTAAAAATAATTTGAAAACATTCCGAATTATCCTGAGGGTATACGACATGTTTCGTGTGGAATACGAATGCCTTAAAACATGTTTTATTTTATAAAATAAATAATTTTTAATGTAAAATTGAAGACTGATAACCCACCCCGTACGTATTGGTATGGTTCGCTGTACTGCGGCCACTAAAATAGACTCGCCCGATATTTTTAGAATTTGTATGCTCCCAAATAACGTTATAAAAGGCGAAGTGTGATTGGTCAATATTTAAATTATTATTTACAGACGAAATGTTACCTGGACATTGGGGACTACGCAGTGTTGTTAGTTTTAAATCACTGCCAGGATTCTGCAAGTAAGGTTTTGATTGGTGGACATGAGCTCCAACTGGCTGGTGTTAGATCTACATGTAATAGTGGAGCTAATTTTAATTAGATTGGTCGTCGTGTCTCGCGGGCACAAATGGAATGTTCGTGCAGCGCTTTGAAATAGATCGACTGCCACGTGACTTCCGAACATTCGACTCGTGCTTGCAAAACGGCGAGGAATATTGCAGCTTTAACAATAGTTAAATATTTGTTTTTTAGAATTAACAATGACTGGTCGTTTGACGACGCCGTGTCAAAGAAATATGGATGTCATGTGCACGCCTTT
The DNA here is from genome assembly GCF_016097555.1 of Gigantopelta aegis. Taxonomy (NCBI): domain Eukaryota; kingdom Metazoa; phylum Mollusca; class Gastropoda; order Neomphalida; family Peltospiridae; genus Gigantopelta; species Gigantopelta aegis. The sequence continues at coordinate 81,418,809 of NC_054704.1, forward strand.
GATCCCAGGTAAATTTAGTCTGACACCCAATAGCCGATGTATTTTTCGTGCTGGGGTGTCTTTAAACATTCATTCATTCATTCATTCCCAGGTAAATTAAATATCATTAGGTAAGTGTTAAAGAAGAATACAGCTTTAGTCTAGTGAAAATATCACTGAACCTATAGTCCTTCCCAGCAGTGAACGTCGATTTTTTACTACGATATGCATTACAATCTATTTATTTATTTCCGATTGTATTTTTACATTTCACACAAAAATAGTGAGGGTTCTTTTGTGTGGGGGGGTTTTTTGGGGGGTAGGGGGGGTGTTATTTCCAAAACAATCCTACTTTTAATTTTTTGTCAAATGAAATTGAAATTATTTACAACAAAAAAGTTCATGGAGCCTTAGGACTACAGAATAAATTGTTTTTGTTTTGTTTTGTGCGTGTGTTTTTGTTGTTTGTTTTTTGTGTGTTTTTAAGATTATCCCATTGAACAATATATCCAATCTGAACGACAAAACCGTAACACGTGATCAGGGCCGTATCTCTGCACAATGCAGAGCCGAGTGGGCATTGGCAAAATAATGACTGATTCCATGAATCGCTATCTAGTGCCTCGTCTATTGGAGGACAGCCACTCCTGAGGAGATCCTTTACTGTAAGGGATATTTTAAAATGGGTCACTTGGAGATATTTGGTCAGCAACAGCTAAGCACATTATGAAATAATTTTAAGGTATACTCCAAGAAAGATCACTTAGCACATCATATAATGTATTTCACCGGAGAAGTCGGAGAAATGTCATAAAGGTGTGACGAAAATGTACTTGTATACATTGCAGCATGAAACAGGACGATCACAATCGATCAGACCTGATCCACTTCCACAAGCTGGGCCTTGCAGAAAGAGAATACACCAATCCTCAGGGATGGCGCTTAAACACGCTGGCGGGAATAAGAAAACAGCTTGGACATTCACAGGTATAACTATATGCATATTTCCAGGCTTTAACATGGAGAACAAAATTTATTAGCAAATTGGGTCAGAAAATCCTTAGTCAAATGCACGTTTCAATTAGCCAAATAAAATGCAGCAAAGTTAAAGGTGCTATATCATAGTTACAAGTATTCTGCAGAACTATATATACCGGTATACCACCATGTTTCGTCAGCTCGATATGAACCGCGGTACAGTTCTGTAGATCGCGGTTCAGATCGAGTTCATGAAACATGGCGAGTTTTACATTATTGTTTCTTGCACCGTATTTGACCATCAATAGGCCCATGTCTTTGACTAGGACACACCCGCTCTCTTTTCAAGCACTTTTAGAAATTAAGGCCTTATTCGTAAATAAGACACATCACCTATTTTAGTAATAAATAAAACGAAAGTACTAAAAGTAACTACTATACACAATAAGCAGAATGTAGCCAATCAGTAACTATTGCAGACAACCATGAACATGTAGCCAATCAGTAACTATTGCAGACAACCATGAACATGTAGCCAATCAGTAACTATTGCCGACAATTGGCAACTATTGCAGACAATCATGAACATGTAGCCAATCAGTAACTATTGCAGACAATCATGAACATGTAACCAATCAGTAACTATTGCAGACAATCCAGAGCAAGTAGCCAATCAGTAACTATCACAGACAATCATGAGCCTGTAGCCAATCAGTAACTATCACAGACAATCATGAGCCTGTAGCCAGTCAGTAACTATCACAGACAATCATGAATATGTAGCCAATCAGTAACTATTGCAGACAACCATGAACATGTAGCCAATCAGTAACTATTGCAGACAACCATGAACATGTAGCCAATCAGTAACTATTGCCGACAATTGGCAACTATTGCAGACAATCATGAACATGTAGCCAATCAGTAACTATTGCAGACAATCATGAACATGTAACCAATCAGTAACTATTGCAGACAATCCAGAGCAAGTAGCCAATCAGTAACTATCACAGACAATCATGAGCCTGTAGCCAATCAGTAACTATCACAGACAATCATGAGCCTGTAGCCAGTCAGTAACTATCACAGACAATCATGAATATGTAGCCAATCAGTAACTATTGCAGCCAATCATGAGCCTGTAGCCAATCAGTAACCATTGCAAACAATCATGAAGATGTAGCCAGTCAGTAATTATTGCAGCCAATCAAGAGCAAGTAGCCAATCAGTAACTATTGCAGACAATCATGAGCATGTAGCCAATCAGTAACTGTTGCAGACAGTCATGACCATGTAGCCAGTCAGTAACTACTGCAGACAATCATGAACATGTAGCCAATCAGTAACTATTGCAGACAGCAACATGTAGCCAATTAGTAACCATAGCAGACTATCAGCAGCCTGTAAATGACGTATGTAATTACAGTGAAACGAGTGTCATATTTTTGTTTCGTCTCAAACTTGATTTGACTGTTAGCTAGTATTAAGTGACAGTTAAGCCAACTCCCATAATTATTAGATGAAAACCGTGCTGATCCCTGCATCTAGAACTGATTGCCAGACCATAAAGTGTATAAGATGTTTAATAACAGTTGCTTCCCTTTTCAGAAAACTCGAAGTAAAGAGAAGCATTAATTTGCAGGACCTATAGGTCATTTTTCTTCCAGGCTAAACAATTAAAGTGTTGTTGTTTCTGTTTTAATCGCTACATATGCTAACGTTTGTATGCGAGGTTGTTTTAAAACCATAGTAATGATACACCTACCGGTTATATTTCATTTGTGTTTGTTGTTTTTTTAGACGGAAATTCAGATTATAAAGATGGATACGGACAAGGCCGAACTGACATCACTACCGGAAATGGTAACCAGCGGAGCGCTCAAGGACGTCTCCCAGTTTGTGTTTGAAATTCACATTCGAGTTAGTCAGTCTTTTGAAACAGAAGCAGACCTAGCGAAATACGAAATGGGACTGCGGCTACTCAAACAGGTTTATGACGAGGGGTTTAGAATATTTAAATCGCATCAAAACCCGTGGTCTAAATACCCATCTAGGTTTGGTCCTGTTCGATATGGATGTCATGAACTACACATGGTACGAGTGAAATAACCGTGTTCTGTTTGTTAAAAAGTATGATTGACAGTGATGGATAATAATGAGTGAATGAATGCATGGATGAATGAAAGAACGAACGAATGAACGAATGAACGAATAAATTATTTTTAACGACACTCCGTTATTGGCAATTGGCTGTCAAACAAAAATGTTAAGATGATCTGTAAAAGCAAGTGACCAGGAAAATCTTAATATTAAAAAGATTTTTTTTTTTTTTTTTTTTTTTTTAACGACGCCGCTAGAGCACATTGATTTTTTATCTTATCATCGGCTATTGGACGTCAAACATATGGTCATTCTGACACTGTTTTTAGAGGAAACCTGCTGTCGCCACATAGGCTACTCTTTTTACGACAGGCAGCAAGGGATCTTTTATTTGCGCTTCCCACAGGCAGGATAGCACAAACCATGGCCTTTGTTGAACCAGTTATGGATCACTGGTCGGTGCAAGTGGTTTACACCTACCCACTGAGCCTTGCGGAGCACTCACTTAGGGTTTGGAGTCGGTATCTGGATTAAAAAACCCATGCCTCGACTGGGATCCGAACCCAGTACCTACCAGCCTGTAGACCGATGGCCTGCCACGACGCCACCGAGGCCGGTATTTTGGTGGATAGAAAAAGAAATCGGGAAACCTGTGGGAATGGAGACGTTGAAAATAAAACTTTTACCGAATTAAAAAACCTAAGCTATGAAGGAAGGTGTTAGAAGCCTCTTCATGTGTTAAGAAAAAAACCCAGTATTGGTGATGTTTCCAATGATTGATAATTGATCGGTGCGGCTCTACCGATGTGATAATCGATTATAGAAATCCATAATCGATTGTGTGGGAAAATTGAATTGATGTAAATATTTTATGGTTTGTGTTTGTTGTCATGTGTACATAAATCTTTTTTATTATTATTAAATAGTTATTATAGATTTTATTTTGTAAGTCATGTGTTTTCTTCTATGTATGCACATTTATCAAATTGTTAAACTTTTTTCTTGGCTACGTATATATGTACATCGTACATACTATGGAAATGAAAGATAAAAATGTAATGTATTTTGTGTGTGTGTGTGTGTGTGTGTGTGTGTGTGTGTGTGTGTGTGTGTGTGTGTGTGTGTGTGTGTGTTTAATCAGTGTTCTCGCTGGGTGAAAATTAAAGGAGGGCGGCCACGCGGCACCACATTGTCAATGTCCCAAAGGTTAAAGGATATACAAACAATAATTATGATATATTTTGAATTTGGAAGATATCCATTGTTTTATGAATGTAATTATCGTATGATTAAATATTGATTAAAACCAAATTCTACTAAAAAAAAAATGGTAGTTTGCACATAATGTATAGTGAGTTATGTAAATAATAATAGGGTCACATCTATTGGGGAATTATTATATGAATTAGGGTTTGGATACAAATATGGGACAATCAGGAAAATCTTGGTAGAAATACTGAGTATTATTTGTCAATAATTAGGCAAAGGATATTTGATCCTGCAACGCAGAATCATTTCTATCAGCTGAATATATCTGTACAATGTTTCACATTGTACCATTTTGCGGTTGATGCACATTACTTGATTAAATCAATCCCAAATGTGTATTAAGCATGTATTTCCATATTAAGGCTATCTGCACATAGTGTAGCATTGAAACTGGCCGATATAGAAATATTAACAGATCTGAGTTTGTTATGTAATAGTGGAAATGCTGAAGATGAATATCATTTTGTATTATGTTGCCCTGTATTTAGTAATATAAGAAAATATATTATTTGTAATAAAAATCTATGTGTATTTTTCAATTACCTCTGCTTTCTGAAATCCTCATATCTTACATACATAAGATACGTATATATCAAATAATGACACGAATTAACTGTAGTTCAAAAAGAAAGTCTTAATTTTGTTTTGATGGAAAAGGATCCTTTTCATCCTTGTTCAGATATACATTTAAAAGCAGATGTGAATTTGTCATAACAATATAGTAAAATACCAAGATAAGTAAACTGGTCAACAACTTACTGGAACGAGAAATGGCCCAATGGGCCAACCGACCTGGATCGATCCTAGACCGACCGCGCATCAGGCGAGCACGTTACCACTGGTGTACGTCTTGTTTCACCCGGTTGTTAAGCACTGGTGCGTACTTTTTCACTCTTAGCTTTGCTTTTGATCTTTCAAATCAGACATTACTTTGATTTTATTGTCTTCTTCTTTTTTCACTGGTAAAACGCTTGCTCGATGCGCGGTCGGTCTGGGATCGAACCCCGTCGGTAGGCCCATTGGGCTATTTTCCGTTCCAACCAGTGCACCATGACTGGTATTTTAAAGGCCGTGGTATGTGCCATCTTATTTGAGACGAGCTGTAGTCTATTTTAAAGTGTATTTCCCTGTTTTAACGTCACAGACTCTTGTTTACTTTTATTGTAAATAATATATTTTCTTATATTACTAAATACAGGGCAACATAATACAGATGTGTCACAGGTTTGTAGATTAATCAACTTAGTATCCATTCTCGGTGCGGGGGCTAAAGCTAGGGTCTTCGACTTCCAGACATCACACCACCATTTGCTGTGTCGTTACTTTTAGGATATAGTTCTTCATAGAAATTAAAAACAAAATCAGATATGCCTTTTGAACTCTTGCTTTGATGATTAAGTAGATTGACCTTTGTATTATTTAAATAGCGCACTAGTTTGATGTTATTGTGTTGTATACTTAACACCAAAAGAAACTATACACTTTTTAAAATGCCATTTTCTCTCAAATACTTACAGACAATTTTCTACAAGTTTTGTGCATGTGATGCTATCACATTTATTTTAATAAGATCTCCCAACAAAATTTGCTATCAGTCAGGCTTTTCACGAGCTGGTCTGAAAAACATGTTTTGCACAAAACGCACGTGCACGATTGAATTGAGTAGCTACTTTATGCTGACTCATATGCTGAATGGTAACCATTAAAAAAAACAAAAAACATATTAGATATTGAACTGTGTTAAATGACTAAAGTAGTGTCGGAAATAGAATAAAAATTATTTTCGTCAATTATTTCTTTCATATTAAACTGACAAGTAAATATTTTGTAAATACCTATTTAATGATACTCTACCTACTTTAGCATTTACTTGTTTTGGCTCTCATTGATGTACAAGGTGGTGTTTACTCTTGAAATTAAAATAAAGATGTCGGTAAACAGGAGATTTGTGACCTTTATTGGAACAGACTATAACACATTTTGATGATATGTGTCAATTTCATTTACCCTTAAACAAACTTTTAATTTAAAACTGCAAATTAACTGAGTATTTTGAATTGCAGCATAGATTATTAATTATGACCAACATATTTAGTGAATATAAATTCAATATAAGTACATTAGACATTTACACATTCTTGCAACCACTTAAAGGTGCTATATCATAGTTCTATGTGAGCATCTGTTTGTGATAAAGATTCTCCAATAAAAATGTATTTTTCTACTAGTAGATAAAATCATTTCCTATAATCATTTAAGGGCATATAGTTAAAGGTGTAGTCTTTAAATGTTAGAGAAAGATTTAATAAAAACATGATTTGCAATCGCTGTCATTATGCAACTGAGATAGCACCTTTAATACCGGTATAATAGATCATAAACTCAAACTGGTTCTTGACAGTTTTGCTCAAAAGTTACTTATAAATGTCTAGTAATATTTTGTTTTGGAGAGGAATAGGGGTAAACTGTCATCAGAAACAGTCCCTCACATATTGTAACAGCAATGAAATTGACACATGTTGACCAACATTTGTTATAGTCTGTTCCAATAAAGTGCACAAATCACCTGTTTACTGACATATTTCTTTTCATTTCAAGAGTAAACACCACCGTGTACATCAATGAGAGCCCAGACAAGTAAATGCTAAATTAGGTAGACTATCATTAAATATATATTTACATAATATTTACTTGTCTGTTTAATATGTAAGAAATAATCGACGAAAATAATTTTTATTCTATTTCCGACAGTACTATAGGTTCAATCAAATTCAACGCAAACACGCAATAGGCATGCTTCATTTCATTTTGAGCGTCAAATCGGTGCGCTCACAGTATGTAGGAGGGTGAGACATGGCCACACACACACACACACACACACACACACACACACACACTCGCACACACACACACTCGCACGCACACACACACTCGCACACACAGACACACACACACACACAGACACACACTCACAGTATGCAGGAGGGTGAGACATGGCCACTCACTCACACACACACACACACACACACACACACTCGCACACACACACACTCGCACACACACAGACACACACTCACAGTATGCAGGAGGGTGAGACATGGCCACTCACACACACACACACACACACACACACACACACACACACACACACTCACAGTATGCAGGAGGGTGAGACATGGCCACACACACACACACACTCACTCACAGTATGCAGGAGGGTGAGACATGGCCACACACACACACACACACTCACAGTATGCAGGAGGGTGAGACATGGCCACTCACACACACACACACACACACACACACACACACACACACACACACACAGACAGACACACACTCACAGTGTGCAGGAGGGTGAGACATGGCCACTCACACACACACACACAGACAGACACACACTCACAGTATGCAGGAGGGTGAGACATGGCCACTCACACACAGACACACAGACAGACACACACTCACAGTATGCAGGAGGGTGAGACATGGCCACTCACACACACACAGACACACACACACACACACACACACACACACACACACACAGACACACACACTCACAGTATGCAGGAGGGTGAGACATGGCCACACACACACACACAGACACACACTCACAGTATGCAGGAGGGTGAGACATGGCCACTCACACACACACAGACAGACACACACTCACAGTATGCAGGAGGGTGAGACACAGCCAAAAACCCCACACTCTCATGCATTCAATTTCAGAGAACGTTAGGGCGTGAATGACAAAACTTGCCATCGAAATTGGTTCAACATTTACGTTCACCCCTATTTTTTCATATTTACTTTTAAGGGTGAGGGCTGTAGGAAGAGGGTTTGTAGTATTTATATTCATGGAGTATGTGTTGATTGAAACGCTGCGTGTATATCAGTTTTAGCCACATATAATATATGTTACTATTGTCGTCCATGGGATTTCATTTGGTGTATACGTCCTTTAAAGACTCAGTGGGATAGGTATAAGGCTATTACACTGACTTCAAATTCTAATAGGGGCGGACGTAGCTCAGTGGTAAAGCGCTCGCTCGATGCGCGGTCGGTATGGGATCGATCCCCGTCGGTTGGCCCATTGGACTATTTCTTGTTCCAGCCAGTGCCCCACGACTGGTATATCAAAGGCCGTGGTATGTACTACCCTGTCTATGGGATGGTGCATATAAAAGATCCCTTGCTGCTAATCGAAAAGAGTAGCTCATGAAGTGGCGACAGCGGGTTTCCTCTCTCAATAGCTGTCTGACGCCATATAACCGTAAATAAACTGTGTTGATTGCGTCGTTAAATAAAACATTTCTTCTTCCCACCGAGCTGTTACTGTTCGAACAGAAGGGCACTGTGCTGCAACGTCTTTTCTTGAAGGGGAAGAACTTCAATTTAGCTAATCGACAAATTGTGGAAGGCAAGAATTATCTCCCTGGATTTGTTACTATGGGGTCACCTGCTTTCTTTTAGGACGCCTAATTTACAAAGGTCTCTTAGGGTTTGCTAGACAACAAAGCATCCTCATTGTAAGTCTTTTAGCATTGCACTGCGAGATCGCAAAGTTGCGAGAGTTTAGTGAATTAGGCTCCATGTCTGTAAAGTTTGTTTTGTTTAATGATACCAATAGAGCACATTGATTTATTAGTCTTCGGCTATTGGATGTCAAACAATTGGTAATTTTGACATATAGTCTTAGAGAGGAAACCCGCTGCTTTTTTCCATTCGTAGCTAGGGATTTTTTATATGAACCATCCCACAGACAGGACAGCACATAAACTTCGCTTGTCAAAGTCAAGATCTCCTGCATAAATTCCTCACACGCGCCTGCAGTTATTAGTGGGAAAAAAAGGAGAACAAATATGGATGTTATTTAACAGACAGTGGTAATGCCCGGCGCAGACGAACGTTTTTTAACGCATGCGTCTGCGTTAAAAAAAAACGCAGACTCAACGCAGACGGATGCGTCTCGTGTGCGCCTACCTGCGATGTGTTTCTGCGATCCACTGACGATTTCTTTTATTAATTAATTTATTTATACTTTACTCTAGGAAAAATAACAAAGTTTAAATGTAATTTATTAATACATTTTAAAACATAATAAACTTTATTTAAAACATTATGTACAATATACTATTACGATATAAATCTTTCTTATTTCACAATTGTTTGTTTTAATTATTATTATTAGGCCTAGTACAATGAATTTATATTTTTTAATTTGATCTACAGTATTTAGAAATGTCATTAATTACACATGCCTAGTCTTTGTTTCAAAGATGAGCAGTTGGAAATTATTTGTGTTGAAACATTTACATGTTAGTCATTTTTAATGGTCGGGTCTGTTTTCACAGTTCTATTCATCGCTGAAACCAATAATTGTTAATTTCGTTATATACAGATATATAGACAGATGATTGGTCAATATAACAATGTGAACGCAACGCAGACGCAAGTAGGCGCACACGTGCGTTTTTAGACGGATGCGGCAGGAGACGGATGCGTATGTGCGTCTAAAATCAAACATGTTTGATATTTGAAAAATCGACGCAGCGCTAAAAAACGCAACGCAGAGGGGGTCACACACGGTGCGTTTTTATTGCGTTCGTACGGATGCGTTTTTTAATGCAAGACGCATGCGTTAAAAAACGCTCGTCTGCGCCGGGCATAAAGCGCTCGGCTGATGCGCGGTCGGACTAGGATCGATCCCTGTTGGTTAGCCTATTGGGCTATTTCTCATTTCTTGTTCGAGCCAGTGCATAACGACTGGTATATCAAGTTATCCTGCATATAAAAGATTCCTGGCTGCTAATGTATACCTGTAGCAGGTTTCTTCTCTATGACTAAATGGTAAGCATACCAAATGTGCGACATCCAGTAGCCGATCATTGATAAATCAATGTGCTCTAGTGGTGTCATAGGCGTACGGGCTCCCATTTTTGTAGGGGTGTGGGGGGGGGGGGGGGGGGGGGGTGGGACAGGCCGATTTTTGTCCGAATTAAATGAAAATGCCCGAATCTGAATAATAACAGATATTCAAATTGACTGCCAAACAGCTACATAGGTTTGCAAACGAATCACTACGCATTGTTATATGTCTTACAAGTGTAAAACAGATAACATTGCGTATGGTGATTTATTACTAATATTGTGGGTAGAATGATGGAAATACATGGTGAAAAGGTTTTACGCAAGCTCATTTTGTCCGAATATCTCTATATATCTTCCCCGAATTTGAGGATTTGCCTCAGCACGGGGGGGGGGGGGGGGCAGTTGCTCTCTCCTCCGCCCCGTGTCTCGTACGCTTATGAGTGGTGTCGTTAAATAAAATATACCTTTAACAATACATTTTTACGGTTATGATGAGAGGAAACCTCGCATCCGCAAATCCCAAGCTCTACATATCTCACCAATATCTCTCCATATATCCACGAAAAATTAGCTAAATAGCTCAGAGGTGTGTGTGTGTGTGTGTGTGTGTGTGTGTGTGTGTGTGTTTGTGCGTGAGTATTCGTGCGTGCGTGCCGTGACAGCGTGCTATAAACCTGACTTGGTATACGCACGAAATGAATGAATGAAATAATTAATTTAATTGAACGTGATTGTATCCAGTGTTCTGCCATTGTAAGAAGTTTCCGACTAATAAAATATTTTAACGACTATAATCACATACTAAATATACACACACACACACACACACACACACACACACACACACACACACACTCTCCCATTGCTAAAATTCCAGGAGATGTAATTTTAATATATGCATATAAGCCAAGTATGCGTTGATAATACATTTATACAAATAAAAGATTTGTTAATTTTTGTGTTTGTATGTTTTTGTTGTGCTGTTCCTTCTTTTATCTTTCTTTCTACTTTCATTTTCACTCATTTTCACTTATTTATAATAATTTACTTCCATTGGAAACCTGTACATATACATGTGTGTATATATATATATATATATATAGAGAGAGAGAGAGAGAGAGAGAGAGAGAGAGAGAGAGAGAGAGAGAGAGAGAGAGAGAGAGAGAGAGAGAGAGAGAGAGAGAGAGAGAATTGTAAATACAATGAATGGTATAGCAAACCTCAGCAAACGTCAGAAGTGTCGTCATTGTCATTATTAAACTATGGATCCAACAGACTTTCTAAACATTGTTTTCTTTCGTTGCTTGTTTTTCTTTTGTTCATTTTTCTTTTAAAAAAAAAAATTTCACTGAAAATCTGTCCCTATCTGGATACTGAAACGTAATAACAAAGTTCAAAAAGAGTTATCGGTCTTGTTGAGTGCTTCACTTCTCAATTTCTGACCGCTGATACTTTATATAAATTTATCTTAACTTTACCGCTCTTAAGTAATATTACGTTTACTGACTCTGCTATCTCTTGAATGGTTATTATAAATCTACTTGAACCAGACCCGGTGGTCTGTCGCCTTTATCTTACAACAGGTAAATACAAATATCATCTTGCAACTAAAATCTAAATAAATGTGCAAGTAATTCTAAAGGCTGTAGTCCGTGTACCGTAAAACCTTTATTAAAAGAAAAAGAAAATTAGCTTAAAACCTACGAAACATCTATGAAATATTGCAGACATTTTCTTTTGTTTTTGGGTTTTTTGCAGGGAGAACTCGTGTCCTTGACTTATTTTCATGACGTGCATCATTAAAAATCTCGGAGATTTTGTTCCAGAAACACTTCTCCGAAGATCTATTTCTAGATAGAAGTCCGGGGGGGGGGGGGGGGGGGGGGGGATAATATCAGAATAACAGAACAAATCACCTGACATGATTGGTCACACGATCCGGATTAAAACTATTAGTGCTAATATATCTGTTCTGATGCAACTGAATGTCGGAAATTATTACCTGCGTATGTGGTGAAAGGTACAACTAAATTTAGGATATGATCGAATGATTACGGATCCACCCGAATGAAATTTGAATACACTTCAACCCTGGTAATTAACAAAATGGCTGCAGTAAAAAAACGTTTATCTTCACGACATTTTTCCAGCGTACGTAGCGGGTTTTCTCTCTATGACTGTCAAAATGACCATATGTTTGACATCCAATAGCCGATGATTAATAAATCAATGTGCTCTAGGGATGTCGTTAAACAAAATAAATTTCCACGGCATTTTCCATGACCGTTTTGCAATTAATGTGTAAGAAATGGGTTTAATTTGTAAGTAACAAAATCTTGCAAAATTGTTTTTAATATAATATATATTGTGTAAAGTCTCAGAGATTTCAATTATTCTGACGATTCCTACAGAGCAGCAGCAAGAGGTTATTTATGTAAATTTTATCGTAGCTAAGGCAGCACATAATTCGGTCTTTGATATGCTAGTCGTGGGGCATTGGTTATAACCTGAAAAATCAATGGGATTACAAAACAACTTTCTATAACACATGTACAACACCTGTACACCTAATATATACAGGGCCCTCGAAGTCCACGTTTGCCTACATCAGGATTGTGACGGTACATGCTCTTAATTTCTTTTCGCCTGTGGCGATATTAATTGTTTTACAAGGCCGTGTGCAGTTCCAGTTGCACTTAGCCCAGATGGACAACTTGTTACGTGATACCTTGCGCGACGGTCATCGAGCTTTTCTAATACACACCTAGCGCAGGTGTGGAGGCCATGTGGCTAGTAGTTACGTAATATCTTCGGTAGTGCTGTTTATGGCCAGGGGATTGCTCGCGGAATGGCGACAGCCAGTCTGACGATCAGAGGAAAATATGCCGGCGTGGTGGTTGTGGAAAATCTACATGATACGTGAGGTACCGCTTTGTAACCCCAGGCGATTTTCGCTGTCTCTGAGAGTTTTGAATAAATAGCTAGGGTTTAGAGATATCTGAGAGAACTAGGAAGGCTCCAGGGGATCACGGACGTCGTCCACTGAACGATCTATATTAGTTCAGACGGGACTTTGGTAAATATATCCCCTGCGCGTGCTGTAACCTCACCGTGGTGCAGGGGTGTAACATTCTCTTTGAGAATGGCCAATACAGCACAAATTGAAGTTTAGAGTAAAATTCGGTGTCCGTAAAATTCTGTGATATTTGTATTTGTATTTTTGCACAGTTCTTTACACTGTTTTTGTTTAAACCTTGAATTTTTATATTGATGTTGATCATCACTTTATTTATTTGCATTACCATAGTTTGACACCCAATAGCCGATGTATTTTTCGTGCTGGGGTGTCGTTAAACATTCATTCATTCATTCATTCATTGGTAAATATATATTTTCTGCTCTGTTGTATAACCTTGATGTGATTGATGTGACTTTAAATATCTTAATACTGTATTATACCAATATTCTTTAGACAGTGTCTTCGGTCATCTGACGAAGTAAATCGTAGACTTTTTGTTCTAACATTATACGAGTATTTGGTAATATAAAGCTTAGCCAGTCATCCTAGAAGACCTAGGTAAACTGTAGGTTATTGTCTTTATTGTGATAGGTACCAGTATTAATTCTGTATTACAAGGTTATTGAATGAGTAGTTAGGGTTAATTAAAAATTAACCAGTTAGGAATAGTGTTGTAATTCCTTTATTAATTAAGTTCCCCTGGAAGCGATTCTCCATTATCGCACGTGTGTGTGTTAGCGTTGCTCAATTATCACACATGTGGGTGTTGTGTCACGGTGAAGTGATTAGCATATTGTGTAAACTAGACACCTAGAGATTAACTAATTAAGTGATCAGTTCTGGGTTGTTATTATTGTTGTTGTTATTAATTAACTACTGCGGCAGTACATTTGTCAGCGTAGGTTAATACAGTTTCCAAAGTGTATTGTGTTTTTGTTGTGTTGTCTAGTGAACTAAACGTGCTATAATAATATATACTTTATATAAGATCTTATCTCTGATCATACCTAGACGAGCCATACTAGGGTTTAACCGCCCGTTACAGAGAGATCTAATAGATATACAGTTAGGAGAGATATTTTGATAACCGTGTTTCATTCAGTTACGGGTATTATAGAATCCCCGAGACAAGGATTAAAGAACAGAAATGCTGCATTCAGAATGCCCCCAGCAAGTTAGTAAGATGACACACGATTTAGAAGCTTAAAAGGGACATTCCAAATTCAATAGCACCAAAACCAACCTCTCGCCTGTTACCGACTCCCTTTCTTGTCCTGGACGTAGGAGTAGTCCAGTTTTGCTTAACCCATTTTTGGCTTTCTATATTCAATATTAACTATTATTTATGGGGGGGGGGGGGGGGGGGTCTGACGGGCCTGATAGGATGCTTGTTACATGGTATCCGGCCCGTAGGAACAATATTTGGAGTGGGGGAAAACAATCTCTAGTGAAGCAGGTATCTGAAAATTGCGAGAACGATAGTTTCGTTCATGCGTCGTTCGCATTAGTCCACTTTTCCTTAACCCATTTTTTGTTTGCGCATTAAATTTAGGGTTACGCAAAAAACAAAGTGGGTTACCTGAATTTGTTTTTGCGTAACCCATAAATGGTTCGCGCCAATTTTCAATTATCAGTGGCCCTGGGAGTTGTCTCGTGGAGGGGCACAAGTAAGATGTGTTATTATTTATTTATTTCTATCAAGCAGGATTTTCGATATCGGCGGATTTTGAATAGTTACAAAGTTCCAATGTTATTCGAAAAAAAAATGTCTCGAGTATTTACGGTAAATCCGTTTGGCAATATATTGGAATCTAACACTGTGGGGGTTTATCTCTGTAGAACATGGGAGATTTACAAGCTCACTGGGTGTTTGAACCGCGTCTCGCAGAGAGGGAGAAACGGAATTGCTGATAAAAACGTGTAACTGCTACCCAGGTTACACCGCGGTTCATGTGACCCAGAACGTGACCTCCCCACCCAGGCGGGGTTCGAGACAGATAGTATCTGTGGTTTGGCGGAAATATGAATCGCCTCCCCTGAATAAGCAGATGGCGCGGTGATAGAACTGTCACGCGTGATACCTGTATAGCTAAATAAACGCAGGATGGTTTGCTCTAACCGATTAGCAGCAAGGGGGATTTTACAGGCATTTCCGCGAAGACTGGTGAATATAATTCAGTGGATCAGTAGCCTTATTCCTGGTTCAACCAGTGCCTCATCAAATTCTGTGGTATTATAGTTTTGTCCCTGGGAAACATGAGTCTTAGCTGCCATGTTAGTAGAAGCGCGCACTTTCTCTCTCTCTCTCTCTCTCTCTCTCTCTCTCTCTCTCTCTCTCTCTCTCTCTCTCTCTCTCTCTCTCTCTCTCTCTCTCTCTCTGTGTGTGTGTGTGTGTCTCTCTCTCTCTCTCTCTCTCTCTCTCTCTCTCTCTCTCTCTCTCTCTCTCTCTCTCTCTCTCTCTCTCTCTCTCTCTCTCTCACACACACACACTTTCTCACACACATTTTTCTCACACGCTCTCTCTCGCTCTCTCCCTCTCTCTCTCTCTCTCTCTCTCTCTCTCTCTCTCTCTCTCTCTCTCTCTCCTCTCTCTCTCTCTCTCTCTTCAGGCGTCAACATTAAAAAACAAAACAAAAAACAAACAAAACATTCCAATATGTCAGAGACCAAAATATTTATTAGCCGTAGATTCCAAATGAGCCTAGCGATGCACTCTACTACATTTAAATCAGTGAACATGATCACATGTTTATACATGTATACTAAAAACAAAACCCAACTAGGTGGACATAGATGATCAAAGCATCATCATTTTACTGTTGAATAATTTTAATAAATACACAAATCAGTTAGAATTCGATTATTAACGAATTATGTATTGATTTAATATTTAATTTTAGGGAATAATGCAATCATTGGTTATATAACTTTCTGTAGATGTGGGTTGGGAGGTGTCTTCGTTTTCCTTTTTAAATTTTTTCCCTCTTTTTTATTTGGGGGGACGGGGGATATGTGTCGTGTTGTTGTTTTGTTTTTTGTTTTCGTTTCATTATAAATGTTTTGTTTACAATTCACGATCGAAATGCGATGCTACTACAAACATTAACGACTTGAAACACAAAGACACAAAAAAACATAATATTAAATGTTAAACAAAAACTGTGTTAGCCATGAATCATGTTACAATGGCTTAAAAGTAAGGAATGTCAATTTTAATTATCTTAAGTAGCTTTGACAAATATACTTACCAGCTGCTTATTTGTTTTCGCAAGAACGGTCGTGATTTTTAGTTAATATTCCATTTTTCTTTCTAGATGTATATATTTCATGTAAAATATATTTCATCTTTTCCAGATCACAATAATGGGTGTATGCCGGAGTTTAGATGACGTATCGGACTTTGATGTTAAAAGACGTATATATACACTGTTGAAACATTTACTGCCTGTTTTATAAACGCTTGTTAAAGATCTAAGGAACATAATGGTATATATAGTATGTCTGGTAATCGTCTGTTGGAGGCTGCATGTGTACTTTCTCAACTTACGGGCGGGACGTATAGCCAAGTGGTAAAAGCGTTCGCTTGATGCGCGGTCAGTCTAGGATCGATTCCCATCGGTGGACCTATTGGGCTATTTCTCGTTCCAGCCAGTGCTCCACAACTGAGGTAACAAAGGCCGTGGTATGTACTATCCTGTCTGTGGGATGGTGCATATAAAAGATCCATTGTTGCTAATCGAAAAGAGTAGCCCATGAAGTGGCGACAGCGGGTTTCCTCTCTCAATATTTGTGTGGTCCTTAACCATAATGTCTGACGCCATATACCCGTAAATAAAATGTGTTGAGTGCGTCGTTAAATAAAACATTTCCTTCCTTCCTTCTCAACTTACATATCTGTTAATGTGACTATATCTATAAAGTCAGGTTTCTAAAAATTGCGAGAACGATCATTTTGTTCGCGCGTCGTTCGCCTTATTTGTCTAGTTTCGCATTAAATTTAGGACAATATTTATATGGTCATGATGGGTTACGCAAAAAAAACGAAGCGGGTTACCTGAATTTATATTTACGTAACCCATAAATGGTTCACGCCAATTTTCATTTAGATTGAATTAACATGTATGTGTGTATCGATCTTCCTGTCTGTCTGTCTGTCGGCTTGTCTGTCGGCATAACAACAGCAGATAGGCTGGGACTTTTTGTTTTTCATCCTTTTTTTTTTTTTTTTTGGGGGGGGGGGGGGGGGGGGGGGGGGGGGCTTTTTTTCATTCTTTGTTTGTTTATTGTTTATTGTTGTTTGTTTTTTGTGGGTTTTTTGGTAAGTGCTGGGTCGCCATTAGTTCAGTCGGTAGAGCGTTCACCTAAGGTGTTTGGGTCGTAGGATCAAACCTTGATAGACCCACTGAGATATCAAATACCGTGGTATGTACTGCCTTGTCTTTATTTACATTATTGCTGATAAAAAAATGTAGAGGGACATTTTGTTTGGCTTGAATTTACTTTATAGTACAGCACTTTGTTTTTACAGGACAGCCCCAAGGATTGATCATCTTGCGACTCGTGTCAGAAAAACCATCTACCAAAGGATTCGTGCCTGAAACTATTATTCTCTTGTATTTATGGGTGTGTGAGTCCTGATATTCAATTAGTCTAGCTCAAACACGCTGTTCTGAGCACACTAATCAGCTACAATCGATTGCGTGGCTAAAAGGCATTTATTTAAAACGACTGATTCGTTCTTACATGTAACTGATAACAAAACGTATTTTGGACGTTTATATATATATATATATATATATATATATATATATATATAACATACATACATACATATATAGATATATATAGATATATATATATATACATATATATATATATGGTTTCAAAAGAAAGATAAATTAATTTTAATTCCATCAGCAATTTATTATAAAAGACATTTTATCTATTACGTACGATGTTTCTGCATTTAACTTTCATTTTCATTAACGTTCTTAAAGGGACATACCCTAGTTTTTAAACACTAAGGAATATTTTCGGGGGTTTTTGACAATTGAAATCATACTTTACTTATGGTTTAGATTATCAATGTCCGTACATTCGAAGTGTTTTGGGTCATCTTGGTGTTTTTAATATCACAAAATGCATTTCTCATATTTTTAAAAACGCATTAGCGTCTGAGAAGTAACAGTTATGGAGTCGAATTCTAGTCTATTTTTAGAGGGTATTTCATCATTTTAAAATCACTCAATTCTAACTTTATCCAAATGTGTTACAGGTTTATAGATTAAGTAAACTTAGTGTTAATTTTCACGGGTTGAAACTATTGTCTGTCCCTTTAATGACCTCAAATCTTACTTACTTGTGCGAAGATTAATTTGCAGGTGCGCAAATAAATTAAAATATTTTATTTGACGTTTTACGACATTGTCACAGAGACAAGAATTTTAATTACCGAGTACCTGTACTGCAGCCGAGAAATGAATCCAGTATGTTTTAGAGGAAGGTGTCATCTGTCATCATAAAATGGATGGCTGTGTGTGGTACTGGTGCTGGTGGTTTTAATGGTGATGTTGATGATGATGATGATGATGATGATGGTAATGTTGGTGATGATGGTCATGTGTACGGTGGTGGTGGTGGTGGTGGTGGTGATGATGATGATGATGGTAGTACTGGTGATGTTAGCCATGTATATGGTGCTGGTGGTGATGATGATGATGGTGATGGTGATGGTGGTTTTAATGATGGTGATGATGATGATAATGATGGTGGTTTTAATGATGATGATGGTGGTGGTAATGATGATGATGATGGTGGTGGTGGTGGTGATGATTATGGTGGTAATGGTGGTGGTGAGGAGGAAGAGGATGGTAGTGACTATGACGATGATCATGTGTATGTTGGTGGTGGTGATGGTGATGATAACGAAGATGGTGATGATAATAGTGATGATGAAGTTGATGATGATGATCATGATGATTTATTTTGTTCATTTATTCAATTAAGCTTCAAGCATCATATCCTAGACTTTTTTCTTCAGTGATATGGCATGATATCATCATAATGCGAAAGCAGAAGATATATATATATATATATATATATATATATATATATATATATATATATATATATATATATATATATACACTACTATCACAAGTTATTGTATTGAGATCGAGACTTTAAATTTCCACTCTCAACATTCAGTTATCTACTTCATTTTTCATGAAACTTTCAATTGCCTAGCTCTCTCTCTCTCTCTCTCTCTCTCTCTCTCTCTCTCTCTCTCTCTCTCTCTCTCTCTCTCTCTCTCTCTCTCTCTCTCAGTTCTCTGTTCAAATCTTCAAGGAACTTTCTTTCACTTCTCTCTACCATCTTAACCATATGTTTTACGCCATATAACCGTAAATAAAATGTGTTGTGTACAATGTAAAATAAAACATTTCCTTCCTTCCTTCCTTCCTTCTCTCTACCATGTAACATTTAGTTGTCTGCCTTATTGTATCTTGGGGTCGGTTTGGGATCGATCACGTCGGTGGGCCCACTGGGCTATTTCTCGTTCTAGTCGGTGCACCAAGACTGGTATATCAAAGGTCACGGTATGTGCTATCTTGTCTGTGGGATAATCCATATAAAAGACCCCTTGCAACTAATGACTATATGTCATAATTACCAAATGTTTGACATCCAGTAGCCGATGATTAATAAATCAATGTACTCTAGTGGTGTCGTTAAAAAAAAAAACTTATTTTAGTGTACCTTGTTTCTTTCCATCATGCGTGACAGAGTGTAGAATTAAACTGTTCAACTATAAATTTGTCTAGAACATAGTTTTGTGGGGTTTTGGAGGGTTTTTTAGTGCCAGTTGATTTAGTATGCAAAATAAAAGATTGCAAATATTGTTGAAAACTAACGGCGTTAGCGTCTTTGTAATTGCCACATCAAACTCGCTTCCTCGTGTCTTCTAATTCCCACAATTACTGTTGGAAGCTAATAAACCACGGCTAATGACGTGCCACGGCTTTTTACAGCTGAGCGTGTCGGCACACTCGTTCAAAATAAGGACATCATTAGGGTCCAAACGCAGATTGAGAGTCTGTCTCGACATTAAATTAGGAACGCGTGAGGCAGCAAGATGCGGCTTAATAAATCTTTGATTGAGATTTTAGTTCCGGTTTTCTTTCCTTTTTTTCAGCACACATCTTAGTTTAATGGTCTATGGTTGGGGTGTCACAATGTAGAGAATCGGCCATGTGACGTGGGATGTTAGGTGAAGGTGTAGATACTTTAGCGTAAAATATTTTTTGGACGATATACGGTAATTTTCAGTTTACATTGAAACAAACTTTGGACGTTGTTTTTGTTTTGTTTTGTTTGGTATGGTTTTGATTCGTTTGGTTTGATTTTGATTGGTTGGGTTTGGTTTGATTTGGTATGGTTTTGATTCATTTGGTTTGGTTTTGTTTTGATTCATTTGGTTTGGTTTGGTATGGTTTTGATTCGTTTGGTTTGGTTTGGTATGGTTTTGATTCGTTTTGTTTTGTTTGGTTTGGTTTGGTTTGGTTTGGTATGGTTTGGTTTGGTTTGGTTTGGTATTATTTTGATTCGTTTGGTTTGGTTTTGATTGGTTTTATTTTCATTGGTTGGGTTTGGTTTGATTTGATTTGGATTTTGTTTTGTTGTTCTTTGTTTGGTTTTGTGTGTGTGTGTGTGTGTGTGTGTGTGTGTGTGTGTGTGTTTGTGTGTGTGTGTGTGTGTATATATTGTTTGTTTTTGTTTTTAATGGGTGTTTTAGGATGTATTTTATTACGCGTGCAATCAAGCAAGCACGCATGCATACAAACGCGCAGACCTATACATGTATATATATATATATATATACATCTGTATAATATGTAACATGTCAAGAAAGAGAAAGATTGTTTATCGTGTGACAGCTCAAGACGTTTTTATTATGTGTTTATTGCATTGCTTATTACGAGGCTAAAACGTAACTGGGTCGTCGCGACTACAGCCCTGATTCAAACAATTGTCATTCCGTCTTTCATATCACGTATGAGATAGGAAAAGACTTTAAAGGCTGTGTTAAGACCTACTAGTACCCCTACATATACACCAGCAGGTATAAAAGAATAGTTTAAAGTGACATCCATCCGCCCCACACCTACTAACATACCTCGATGTGATCATTTCTGGAACACATATAATACCATTTAATTTATAGCACAGTTGAAGAAAAGGAAATGTTTTAGTTAACTATGCACTCAACACATTTTATTTAAGGTTATATGGCGTCGGACATATGGTTAAGGACTTCATGGGCTACACTTTTCGATTAGCAGCAAGGGATCTTTTATATGCACCATTCCAGAGACAGGATAGTACATACCACGGCCTTTGTTACTCCAGTTCTGGAGCACTGGCTAGAAGGAGAAATAGCCCAATGGGCCCACCGACGGGGATCGATCCTAGATCGATCGCGCATCATGCGAGCGCTGTACCACTGAGCTACGTCCCGCTCCTAAGCACAGCTGAAGAAGTAGGTGCGAAGTTCTTTCGAATAGTACTACAGAAGGTGAGATGTTTTCAACACTGTGTGTCAGCAGAAAATAACGGGTTTTTTTTTTTTTTTTTTTTTTTTTTTTTGGGGGGGGGTGTTTTGTTTAAAGAGTCAAAAAAGAAACCAGATTTTCCCATTACAGTTATTCATAATACCAAGATTATTAAAGTTGCATTATTATATAAATAGTTGCTAGTGCCATATTTTGCTACTTTTACATTTATTTCTGATAAATTACTGCAGATTAATCTGCCATACACATGATATTTACATACTTAACTTGAGAACATTAAAATTGCAATGTGCTGTTACTAGGCGTAAACAGTTATTTCCACATCGTATATTTATCAAACCAGTAGCTGTTTCTTCGCCCTCAGAGAATTATGGGTAAAAATATCTGCGCAATAATCGTGAACGTTCGACGATTTCCCAATAAAATTAAATTTTTTGCAGGTAAATGGAATTAATCAGTTGTAATTGTTATTGCAATGTTGTTCTAGGTATAATATTTATATTTCAGAAAGAAACAATAATAGATAGTTTGGGTCATTATCCAACTTAGATAAAGACATATAATGCCGAAGCATTTTTTTCCCTTATTTTGGAAATACATAGTTTACAATTGATTTAAGAGAGAAACCGTTCCCGGTACAGATGTTATTATGTGGTGTGTGTGATAAGGGTTTTTGTGTTTGTTTTATTTTGTTGTTGTTGTTGTTGTTTTTGGGGGTAGGGGTAGGGGGTATTTGTTTTTGTTTGTTGTTGTTGTTGTTGGGGGTTTTTTTTTTTTTTTTGGGGGGGGGGGTTGGGAAGGGATTTTCTTTATATAATTTCTTTCTTTCTTTTTTTTCGTTGAGGTTTTGGCGGTGGGGGTTCTTCCTAATTATAAACGATGGAGGAGTTTCTTATATAAAAAGACTTGGAAGCAATAATAACGACTTTTAATAACCATCCTATGATGAAAAAGGCCAGTTTAACGAAGCTCTCACTTTGTTTCAGCCAGTGTCAGGTTTAACATGGTCGCAGTAAATATTTGTACAGTACAGTTTTTAGAGAAAAGACACCCAGTGTCTCATTTTCAAGGGGATTTATACTTCAACCGACAGCGGTGATGTTTTGAGAAATAAAGCTCCTCTCACCCCAAATACGAAGCGTTACCGGTTGTTACCAGTGATTTGTGGAGATGCGCCCTCAAACCGGAAGTTGAACTTGCAGTGTCGTATACCCACGTAAATAATTAAAGCGTCGGGTCTGATTCTAACTTCAAACGTAAAATGTAAAAATCCTATTAGGTTGGGGGGTTTTCTAAATGTTTTTACACTGCATGACACGCCATAGAGACAGTGTAAGTCCATGGTTCTCCGTCTGCCATGAAATACTGGTATTAGGGTGTCAAATCCAATATCACACAGAATATCTCGATAATGTCGTGTGTGATTACAAAATAAAATCACTTATCGCACTTACAATCGACGACAAACATGTTCTTCTTCAACTGGATCTGACCTGAAGGTGTTCCAATGAGGCGGCGGTGTATGCGGTCGAAAGGTGATACCTCTTGTAAACAGCTTTAATATAGGAGGTTCCTTTTACCCTTCAGTCTTCGTGGTAATAATTCCAGCAAGATAAAGCATGCAATAGGTGTTTTATTGCTGAAAGGTTGTTGGTGCATATGTTTTCATGGTTAAAATGTAAAATCACAATGTTAGGTCTGTTAAAAAAGAGAGTATATGCGTAGTTGAGTGAATGTATATGTATGAGTGAGTGAGTGAGTGACCGTGTGTGTGCGTGGGTGACTTAGTTGGGATTGGATTTAATTTTAATATTTTCTTTCTTTTATTGTCTTCTCATTTCTTTTTCCTTTGATAAAGAGTGAGAGTGATTTTATCATATTCTTTTAAATTTAAAAACAAATGTTTTGGGGGGATGGATATATTTTGGGTTCTTTCCTCTCCACACTGTTGGGGGGGGGGGGGGTCAAGTTACAAAAAAAAAATCATTTTTCAATTTTTGTAGTCTTTTGTTTCTTTTTTATTTAACAAAGATGTTATATGCGTCTGTTTGAAGTGGATCCATTCAAAATATTTGACATTGCCATTGCTTATTTTGAATAACGGTAAAGACATTAATGGACAAAACGAAGTGAGTGTTTGTTGTATTTAGGTTTAGCGTTGAAAACCTGTATCTCGATAATTGCTGAATTGATGGTGTTGGCTAAGTAATGAACCCGTTGCACCGTGTAACACGCATATGGTTTTATGGATTGCTTCGCATCAAATCAGTGGCTTCCGTGTCAGAGTTGTAGAGGCCATTAAATATTTATGGAGTAAATGCAACTGCTGTTCTCATTGGAAGTAATATGTGACAGAGTTTAGTTGTGTAAATACTACTATATCACACCAATAAATTAACGTACTTTTATTTAGTGTACAGTTGTAAGTCGGTGGACACTAAACGTTAACAAAGGTGCTTGTTATCGTGGTATTAGATCACGGTTCTAAAAAAATACATATATTATCGGGTTTGGACGTCCCATAACACTTTGCACATTTATTAATATTAAAATCGGAGAAAATTGTATTAGATCTATCTAAATTTCGCAATAAATATCTAAATGAAAACAAACAAAAAAGTTATTGTCAAAGTTAATGTTTCGTTTACTACAACTGTTGCTAGTGTTAGTATTATTTATAATTTTATATCTATTGTTTATATTACCATATAAATGTATATAAATAACACTTTATTGTATTGATAACCACGCAATGTATTTTGTATTGAAGTTTAAAGTGTAATTGCGATTCTCTGTAATAAATAAATAAATAATCAATATCTTGTTACATACGTCATTTTCTTGCAAGTATTAATATGTTATTCTAGTAATGTTTTATTGATGAAGTGACGTTTTTAAATAACGTCAGGATGGCCGAGTTGTCTAAGGCGCTGCGTTCAGGTCGCAGTCTGGTTCTCCAGGCGTGCGTTCGAATCCCACTTCTGACAATTAGTTTTCATTTCTATTTTTTAAATCGAGGATTTTTAGGCATAGGCATATTGTGGAGGCGGGATAGGGTGAAGGCTGAATGTTGTTAATAATTAGCACATTTGTTTAACAGCGTTTATTCATATCTCCTACAAAACAGCTCCATAGCATTCCAAAGGAAGCACTACGTATTTTTGTGAGCAGAATGATGATAATACATGGTGAAAAACATTCATTCGTCCTGAAGATTTCCATTATGTTTACCCGTATTCGGAGATTGGTGTTGGGGGCAGTTGACCCATCTAACCCACCCACCCACCCACTCCCCAGTCTCGTATGGATATGCATTGAGAGAAACTAATTTCACAATGAAAAGTCGATCACAAAGAAAGATAGAAAGAAATCTTTTAGTTACCGACGGTTATATGGTTAAGGACAGCCACTAAACAGTCGACCATGTTACAAACGATTTCACGTGCAAAACCATTCATTTTTTATTTCAACAGATTTTTACTTCTTTTTTTTTTTAGAGGCGAGACGTAGCCCAGTGGTAAAGCGCTCGCTTGATGCGCAGTCTAGGACCAATCCCCGTCGGTGGACTCACTGGGCTATTTTTCGTTGGAGCCAGTTCTCCAAATTTGGGGTTAGAAAGGCCGTGGTATGTGCTATCCTGTCTGTGGGGTGGTGCATATAAAAGGTCTCCCTACACAGGTGTAACCTGCCATTGAAATCCATGATAAACTGCCCAACTTCAAACGAAGATTGCCCAAAAAAAACGGGTTCTCGTTGGCATTAAAAACATACACCATTGCGAACATACATTATATAAGCATTTATTTTCAGTCCAAAATTGAGAACATTTCCGTCTCAGTTTTTTGGCTATATGACCGCATCTGGCTGCAGTACTGGTCAAAACAGGTGGTTCATTAACCGATTCACTCCGGTTGTCTCTTCCGCTATACACCCATGTCCCAAAACGTCAATGCAGAATATTGCAAAACAACATGGGGGAAAATCTATCCAGAAGGCTTACCATCAAACATACAAATTGTTTTAATTCTTTCCCAATTCCAAGAAGTGAAAATGTGAACCACAATATGTCATAATTAGGAACTATAGAAACAGTCAACTGTGTAGTGAGACCTAAAGATCCTTTGGTATTAATGGAAAAAGTAGCGGGTTTCCTCTCTAAAACTATATCTCAAAATTAACCAAATGTTTGACATCCAATAACCGATGATTAATACATCAATGTACTCTAATGGTGTCGTTAAACAAAACTAACTTTAGCTTTTCCAACAGATTTTGCTCGAAAATCAAAACTACAAGAAATCAAACGTTAAGTCGATCCTCTCTCACAAACAGAATTTGAATCCATAAATCGTTGTTGGACTGTTAATTAGTAAATTGGTCTTTAGGTGTCTCATCAGTGTTGCTTTACATAGCCGAGCATACACAGATTAACGTAGCTATGCAGCATTTAAACTGGATAAACAATGTTTAACTTTCTACCCTGGTCAAAATAGCGGTGCTAATCAGGCCAATAGGAACCGGAAGGTGGGAGGACCTGTGTAACCCCCCCCACCCCCCCACACACACACACACACACACACACA
Source organism: Gigantopelta aegis (assembly GCF_016097555.1). Classification (NCBI taxonomy): domain Eukaryota; kingdom Metazoa; phylum Mollusca; class Gastropoda; order Neomphalida; family Peltospiridae; genus Gigantopelta; species Gigantopelta aegis. The sequence goes on from NC_054704.1 coordinate 81,445,190, forward strand.
TATATACACCCCTACCCCGATCAACACACATACACACACACACACACACACACACACACACACACACACACATACACATACACACACTCGAAGACGAAAATATACGTTTTGTCTCCAACTGTATATAGATAAAGGTACAAATATGTCTTGTGCCACCCCTTCCACTATAGAGGCTGTGACCCCCACCCCCAACCCTCTCACACACACACACACACACACACACACGAGGACGAAATATACGTTTAGTTTCCGACTGTATAGAGGCTGTGACCCCCTCACACGCAAGCACGCGCACACGCACACACTTTTTTTTTTTGGCATTAGTATCCATATGAACAACCGGCCTCGGTGGCGTCGTGGCGGGCCATCGGTCTACAGGCTGGTAGGTACTGGGTTCGGATCCCAGTCGAGGCATGGAATTTTTAATCCAGATACCGACTCCAAACCCTGAGTGAGTGCTCCGCAAGGCTCAATGGGTAGGTGTAAACCACTTGCACCGACCAGTGATCCATAACTGGTTCAACAAAGGCCATGGTTTGTGCTATCCTGCCTGTGGGAAGCGCAAATAAAAGATCCCTTGCTGCCTGTCGTAAAAGAGTAGCCTATGTGGCGACAGCGGGTTTCCTCTAAAAAAAATCTGTGTGGTCCTTAACCATATGTCTGACGCCATATAACCGTAAATAAAATGTGTTGAGTGCGTCGTTAAATAAAACACTTCTTTCTTTCTTTCCATATGAACATTGATATACACGGGAATTCATTTTGTGTAAGGGGACCTGACCTGTACATGTCTTTAGTGCAAATGGTAGCCTACTGGCTAAGAAAGTTAAAACAATATTTTTTTAAGACTATCACTCAATGGTCTTCTGATCCATTAGGTGTAACAATATTCTTCTGTTTTCAATTATAAGGACATACATAGGCATTACTAGAAAACCATTGGCACAAGAATAAAACCAACAAATAGTGTCTTACCGTCTATTTTAGTGTTATTTTGAAAGATTAACCTAAAGAGAATCAAACGGAACATATCAAGCCAAATGACTTCAGTTTAACACAACAAGACTAGGTGAAATGAATGCAGACGCGGAAAGTTGTTTTCGCGCGGAAATGGTTATAGAGTTCACTATATCATTAGCAGTAAAACGAGAGCATTTCCGAAACGTATTAAAATGTTAATAGTGGGTCGCTTCGGGTGTCTGTTAGTACTGAAAGGTCACACGTTACATATGGAAGAAACTTTTCTTCATCTTTTCTTTTCATTTATTTATCTTTTTTCTTTTTTTTCCCCCTCTTTCTTTTTTACTTTTTGTGTTATATTTTGTATATAAAAATGTAAGTATCATACTTAGTATAATAAAAAGTCAATCTGATATCACTGTTTGAAAGCGTAATCGTTTTATAAACCAGTGGAGAAGTAATGTTTGTATAAAAAATAAAAAATATTTTTATTAAAAAACCCGAATTATAATAACCTAACATTTATGAATAAATCCACATGTATGTATAACTAGTATGTATCTTGCTTGTTTTATATGCGTTGCACTGCACTGCACTGCACTGCACTGTATGTACTGTACTGTATGTGCTGTACATACTGTACTATAATGTACTGTACCTACTGTACTTTACTGTACCTACTGCACTGTACTGTATGATACCTACTGCACTGTACTGTATTGTACCTACTGTACTGCACTATATTGTACCTAATGTACTGTACTATACCTACTGTACTGCACCTAATGTACTGTACCTACTGTACTGTACCTACTATGCTGTACTGTACCTACTGTACTGTATTGTACCTACTGTACTGCACTGTATTGTACCTACTGTACTGTACCTAATGTACTGTACTGTACCTACTGCACTGCACTATATTGTATCTACTGTACCTACTGTACTGTACTGTACTTAATGTACTGTATTGTACCTACTGTACTGTATTGTACTGTACCTACTGCACTGTACTGTACTGTATTGTACCTACAGTACTGTACTGTACCTAATGTATTGTATTGTACTGTACTTAATGTACTGTATTGTACCTACTGCACTGTATTGTACTGTACCTACTGCACTGTACCGTACTGTACCTACTGTACTGCACTGTATTGTACCTACTGTACTGTACTGTACCTAATGTACTGTACCTACTGTACTGTACTGTACCTAATGTACTATACCTACTGTACTGTATGTACTGTACTGTAATGTACCTACTGCACTGTACTGTACCTATTGTACTGTACTATACCTAATGTAATGTACTGTATTGTACCTACTGTACTGTACTGTACCTAATGTATTGTACTGCACTGTACTGTACCTAATGTACTGTACTGTATTCTACGTACTGTACTGTACTGTATTCTACGTACTGTACTGTACTGTACCAACTGTACTGTACTGTACCAACTGAACTGTACTGTACTGTACCTAATGTACTGTACTGTATTGTACCTACTGCACTGTATTGTACTGTACCTAGTGCACTGTACTGTACTGTATTGTACCTACTGCACTGTATTGTACTGTACCTACTGCACTGTACTGTACCTATTGTACTGTACTGTATTGTACCTACTGCACTGTATTGTACTGTACCTACTGCACTGTATTGTACTGTACCTACTGCATTGTACTGTACTGTACTGCATTGTACCTACTGTACTGTACTTTACCCACTGTACTGTACTGCATTGTACCTACTGTACTGTACTGTACTTTACCCACTGTACTGTATTGTACTGTATTGTACTTACTGTACTGTACTGTACCTACTGTACTGTACTGTCATTGAGTAATCATCATGCCGACATATTTTAAACTATAGTCCTTTGGTGTCTAACATATGGCGAGCTATCTAGATATACCACTGAACTATAACAGACCCAGGGTTAGAGAAGAAACCCGTTGTTGTACTGTACTGCATAGTGTATTGTACTGTACTGTATAGTGTACTGAACTGTATTATACTGTACTGTACTGATTACTGTAGTGTACTGCACTGTCTATTGTACTGTACTGTATAGTGTGTTGTATAGTGTACTGTATAGTGTACTGTACTGTAGTCTACTGTACTGTACATTGTGGTTGTTGCCTATACCATACGCTCGGTGTTAGCTGCTAATTGTAAATCGAACCCCTCACCCCTCTTTGGCTTGTCCATAACACATCATCATAGTCATCATCAAAGCATCTACATTTTATCACCTACATTTTCAGAGAGAAATCATATGCATAGAGGCGTCTGTACTACATGCCAAAAGATAGTATGAACTTCCAAAGGTACATGATTAAGCTGAAATTTACAGTCAATTTTTCAAATCTGCTTTTTTAAATTATCATCTGTAAATGAGCTGAAGTGTGAAGCAATAACGCAACCTGCAGACGCCGATAACCAGGAAGTGGTCACGTGATCGTGCTATATCACCTGATAAACGGTGACAAATTCGATACGAGGTTCCGCTTTTGGAACCGATCCCGCCTCGTGTGATTCATGGGACAGACAGGTTGATAGGGGGAGCACCTGTAGAGATGGCGATACTACTCGAGACATTCGGGGTCATCGCTTCCTTGATAATAAACGGCTTGAAGAAAAGGAATATTAATTTTGTTTAGCAAACACGATAATGAAACCAGTGGCGTACCCAGAGGGGATCCGCGGGAGCATTGCCCTATCCCCCCCCCCCCCCACCCCAGTCACAACTCTTTTTATTCACCACCATGTTATATATATATTCCTATAGACAATGTGTTAGCCCCCTCCCATCCCCCCATTATAAAATCTTGGCTACGCCAGTGAACGAATCACAGTGCTGCCTGTCTATCTGTGTCTTTCTGTATGTCTGTCTGTCAGTAATATAGGTGGTGCTGCAGGTCAGTCAATACACCTAGTAGGTCATCTGATTCCCCTATATGGTTATAAGTACCCGAGGCCACATCCATATCATATTTTATACATGTACAATAATGTGAGGGGCGGGACGTAGCCCAGTGGTAAAGCGCTCGCCGGATACGCGGTCAGTCTAGAATCGATCCCCGTCGATAGGCCCATTGGACTATTATCCTGTCTGTGGGATGGTACATATAAAAGATCCCTTGCTACTAACGGAAAAATGTTATGTTATGATCACTAAATGTTTGACATCCAATAGCCGAATATTAAAAAACAATGTGCTCTAGTGGTGTCGTTAAATAAAGGATTAAAATTTATTTGAGGCCCAAGGTCGCAGTCTGGTTCTCCAGGCGTGGATTCGAATCCCACTTCTGACAATATATTTTCAAATTTGTATCTTCAATTAAGAGGCATTTAAACTTTTAGTATGCTGAGCTAAACTCATTTTAAAACAGCTTGGAGATCAAAACTGAATCGTCAACGAGAAATGCACAGATCAGCTTATGCTCTCACAAACCGAATTTGAACTATAAATTGTCGTGAAATATGTTAGCCCGAGCACTCTGCTGTTCGTGAGCGAGGCGGACATTTGGCCGGTTATGATCGCTCTCTCAGCCAGAGATGACTCTATAGCAAAAACACTGAATTGCTGATTCCCGCTCTACTACAACACTAATCCTGTGTTTGACGTTAAATATCACTACATTGATCTTTTTCGAGTTCGCTAATAACACATATTTGACATATTGATCACGTATACACACACTATAGGAAGAAACCCGTCAACACTTACGTATTTAAACGGAACATTATTGAAAGGTGGTGGGGTGGGGGTACTGTCGAGCTTCTTCCTGTGGTGTTTGTATTAGTGGTTTATATAAACTAGTTGTTATCGGCGAACTCGAAAATTATCAATGTACGGGTATTTAACGTCAAACATAGGGTTATTGTTGTATTAAAGCAGGAATCTTTGCCTACCGTGTGGTAGGCAGCCATTCCAAGTGGGGCGGGACGTAGCCTAGTGATAAAGCGCTCGCCCATGGGCTATTTCTCGTTCCACCTGGCGTGCCACAACTGGTAGATCAAAAGCCGTGGTATGTCACTATGTGGTATGTGGAATGGTCTATAAAAAAAGATTCCTTGCTACTAATGGGAAAATGTAGCGGATTTCCTACCTAAAACTATATGTTATGATTACTAAATGTCTGACATCCAATAGCCGATGATAAATCAATCAATGTGCTCTTGTGGTGTCGTTAAACAAAATTAAGTTTAACCTTTATTAATGATGTGTAAGGTAAAATGTGTATATTAAATAACGTCAGGATGGCCGAGTGGTCTAAGGCGCTGCGTTCAGGTCGCAGTCTGGTTCTCCAGGCGTGGGTTCGAATCCCACTTCTGACATTATGTTTTGGGGGTTTTTTTTAAATAAGAAGCATTTAAATCTTTACTATACTTACTATGCTAAGCTGGGGCCTAATTCACAAACATCTCTTAGACTCTGCTAGACAACAAAGCATCCTATTTGTAAGTCTTTTAGCACTGCACTGCGAGAGCGCAAAGTTACTAGAGTTTAGAAGACTTCCGGTTTCGGTTTTGTCGATGGAGGACATGTTTCACTTCGGCTCCCGTTTTGAAAAGTATTTTTTCAACTGATAAGGTGTCTGTTTTCGGATTTTTTTTTTTTTTTTTTTTTTTTTTTTTTTGAAAACCACTGAAGATTACTATGAGTGGCGATATGGAGAAGGAAGAAGTGAAGAAAGTGATCTATAAGAAGGAGTGCACGGTCGTCGTTGATGTAGGTGACAATAGAAAGATGGCGGCTGGCGACTTCGGACTTGATTTAGTGAAAAGGTTGGTGATGTAATTCATGCGTGTGTGCCAAAGGGACCTACCAGGTATGAAGTGACTGTGGATGATGTTGTGCAGGCGAGGATCATTTCGGATAATGATTCCCTTGAACTGAATGGCATGAAAATGAAGGCGAGGTTGTTACATTCGGACAGTGTTGTTGTTTCCTTTTTGCACTTGCCAGCATATATTTCGGACGAAGAGATAGAGGAGAAATTAAAATCGATGAACATTGAGTTAATAACACCTATTTACAGGTGAATTTACAAGGGTACTCGCATTGCGGATGGAACCAGGTACGTGCGTTTTAAATTTCCACCTGACGTAAAGAGTTTACCTTATTCCATGAAATTTAACACTGTCGAAAGTATGGAGTTTTTTCGTGTTTTGCATGACAATCAAATAAAGGTGTGCCATAAACTGTATGTCGGATAGTCACGTGTTTCGGGATGGCCCGAATATCACTTGTAATTTCTGCAAAGAGAACGGACATATTGCCAGAAATTTTTGTAAGAAAACATTTCTGTGTGAAAAATGTGGAAATAAAGAGGATGTGTGTGTATGCAGTGTGAATGAATACGATTATACGACAGCGAGCATGTGGATGGCAGTGACAGCGACAGTACTGATGATGATAGAATGCAAGAAGAAACCCAGGCAAGCCATGAACAAGTCAAAGTAAACAAGGGTAACCAAGCTGAGTGGAGAAATGCTCACAAAGATGCAACACCGAGTTCGAGAAATGACAACCAGCAAGCAAACTGTTATGTGTAGGAATCGGTGAAGGGAGTGAAAGCAGCGGACACCATGACAACTGAAACTAACAACTTTCAACTGCGAAATTTACGGCGTCGGTCAGTTGACCAAACGCCCAGCGGATGAATCGATTCGTCGTGTTGTGCTAACCAGAAAACAAAACAGACACGCTGTCCATGCAAAAGGTGTGGAAGAGAGTGAATGAAGGAAGGATGAGTGAGATAATGTGATTAAATTTATAAATGTTAACATGTTCTTATTTAATGACTTTCTTTGTATTACAATACACTCAATTGTCTTTTTGTTTAGATTTTTTCGTTAAATATTAATATATTGAATGGGATTGATTAATTAAATATAGGTTTTGTAATTATTTAAACGTAAATACGCTTTAGTATTCCTTTTTCTGCACAAAATTGTTTTTGAATGATTATTTTATTTAAAATATATAAATACTTATGGGAGGGAATGTCAGTTTAAAACAGGTGTGTGTGTATATTTGATATAATAATATTAAATATTGTATAATTAATTTTTAGGTTTAATGGCTGTCATACTAAAGGACAATTTGATTTTAAGATGTGCAAAAATAATTTATTATGTTATGAATATTCTTATAGTTTGGCATTACATGTGTCTATGAATGTGTGTCAAGGGTGTGTGTGTGTCTTGTGTGTGTTTATTTTTAAATTGTGTTTTTTATATTTATATTGATATACATTTATGTGTGTTATATTAATATGTTGATGTTCTGAATAAAAAGATTTAAAAAACAAAAAGGCGCTGTGTTCAGGTCGCAGTCTGGTTCTCCAGGCGTGGATTCGAATCCCACTTCTGACAATATATTTTCAAATTTTTATCTTCAATTAAGAGGCATTTAAACTTTTAGTATGCTGAGCTAAACTCATTTTAAAACAGCTTGGAGATCAAAACTGAATCGTCAACGAGAAATGCACAGATCAGCTTATGCTCTCACAAACCGAATTTGAACTATAAATTGTCGTGAAATATGTTAGCCCGAGCACTCTGCTGTTCGTGAGCGAGGCGGACATTTGGCCGGTTATGATCGCTCTCTCAGCCAGAGATGACTCTATAGCAAAAACACTGAATTGCTGATTCCCGCTCTACTACAACACTAATCCTGTGTTTGACGTTAAATATCACTACATTGATCTTTTTCGAGTTCGCTAATAACACATATTTGACATATTGATCACGTATACACACACTATAGGAAGAAACCCGTCAACACTTACGTATTTAAACGGAACATTATTGAAAGGTGGTGGGGTGGGGGTACTGTCGAGCTTCTTCCTGTGGTGTTTGTATTAGTGGTTTATATAAACTAGTTGTTATCGGCGAACTCGAAAATTATCAATGTACGGGTATTTAACGTCAAACATAGGGTTATTGTTGTATTAAAGCAGGAATCTTTGCCTACCGTGTAGTAGGCAGCCATTCCAAGTGGGGCGGGACGTAGCCTAGTGATAAAGCGCTCGCCCATGGGCTATTTCTCGTTCCACCTGGCGTGCCACAACTGGTAGATCAAAAGCCGTGGTATGTCACTATGTGGTATGTGGAATGGTCTATAAAAAAAGATTCCTTGCTACTAATGGGAAAATGTAGCGGATTTCCTACCTAAAACTATATGTTATGATTACTAAATGTCTGACATCCAATAGCC